>NC_090238.1:39003091-39303091 GCF_024489055.1 Chanodichthys erythropterus | reverse complement strand
AACCGAAATAGTATGGCTATTATTGACAAAAAATATATATAACTATCAATTATCGTCAACTCCAAAAAATGTTAATTGAAATAAAGTTGAAATAAAATATAAATATTAGATGAAAAACAAACTAAACTAAAATTTGACTTGTTGCCTTGGCAATAAATTGAAATATAAAGTAACTATAAATAATAAATAAATAAAATAAACCTTAATCGACTGTGCATTTAAACCAGGATTATTATCGTTAACTACATCTATCAAAACATTTCTGTTAATTGAAATAAAGCTGAAATAAAATCAAATATTAGATGAAAAACATAAACTAAATGAAAATTAGAAATGTCGATTGGCAATAAACTGAAATAAATTTAAGTTGAAGCACTTAAATGTGTAACTGCAAATAAAAAATAAATAAAAACATACAAATAATAACAAAAATACTAAAAATTAAATTGAAATTTAAATGAAAACTGAATATGTAAAAATAAAATCTAATTCAAAATATTAATAAAAAACTATAATAGTATATAAATAATACTAAAATCTTAGAAACTATCATGTATATTTTAGATAATTGTCAGAAACAGTGTGTGAATATATCAAGAGATTGTGTTTGTTAGAAACCTTCATGTACATTTAAATGTCACTGAATCCTCTAAACTGCTCGAATCAGCTGAAATGCTTTTAAAGAAGTTTATTAGAAATATTTGTCTGTGAAAGTTCATCAGAGAATATCATCATAATCACCTAATAAAATACATGAGCTTCTAAGATTAAACATCAAGAGCTAATAATAAGTAGTATTAATGTCATTTACAGTCATTATATCATCCCATTACATTCACACTTTTCAAACAAGCACATCTAAAGTCCATTTGGAAATGAATGCCTGACATGGTTCATTGTCCACTGATGTCTGTGTGAAGAGACTGAAGCGCCTCTAGAGGGCGGAGGAGAGTCGCATCAATACCTCCTCACTGGTGTTAATCATCTACCAAAATCTCACAGGGATCTGAAGAAACATCTGCAGTATAAAGTGACTCAAAAATCCCCTCTAAAACACCAACTGTACATGTGCAGCAGGAGCAGAAACGCTCAGATAACTCGTTTCAAAGCAGAAGGTCAGCTGAAGTTCTTCTCTCAGTCTCCGCACACGTGGACAGGCTGATGGACGGCACACGTATGATGTGTCCGTGGCTTTTTGTTTCCAGGGAAACAGTGGAGTGATTTCTTTTGAATGATAAAGCCAACATCATCTGAGGCTGAGTGAAACGCTGAAGACAAACCAAACAAACACTTGAGGACGAGCGCGGCATGTGCCTTCTGGATGTGTTTAATGTGACACACATTCTCAAACACGTGAGGAAAGAGTCCACTATGTGTGAATGCATGACCAGATCAAAATCCACAAGAATAACCATCATTTGCTTTTATTCAGTTGATTGTGTGAACGTTAAGAGAACATTTCATTGGATCATTCTTCAAACATTAAAGGAATGTTACTTTTGAATGTCCTCTGAGCATCTCTGAAACAAGTAACATTTAAAAAACGAAACATCCGTTTCAGACAAAACAATGTTTAATTAACGTTTTGAGAACATTATTAAAGACCTGAATGAACATTCTATTAATGTTACTGGAAGAACGTTTGTTCATAACCAGGGAGGGTAACTGAAGCTAAAAATTAAAAATAACTTTTACTAATAACAGTAACGTACAAAACCTAATTTCTATAGGGAAAATGTAAATATTCTACTCTTATTAAATGTACCATTGTTCTTCTGTAGTATCGCACTGAACTGACCGACAGCTTCAGCGATTATAAAATGAGCGCTCTTTACTTGCTTTCTGTGTAATTCAGACACAATCTGAAGAAAAGTTTTTGTTTTTCATGAGACTTTGTGACTTCCTACTTTTTTCCATATATTAGGGAATGGAAATGGTTAAGTCAATAAGTGCTCCTCTGCTGTGGAGTAAAAGGCTGTTTCTCAATTCCAAGAACGCAGAGAACGGACTTGCGTTCTCGTGGAGTTCGGTCTTGCCAGGCGACTCAGAAGGACGTGAGGACACAGAAGTGAAGGAACGGAAGATGTGCTGCGATCTTGTTGCTCAACTGACCGTCCCAGCATCTTATAAGAGGCTAATGCACAATAAATACAACAAATGTCATAACCTATTAAAAGCTTTCTATAGACATTGTTTTTATATCTTTTTATTTCACCGCGTGTATTTATGAAAATGAGTAGCCTTTGTGTTACAAGCTTTGTTAATATTAAGATAATTTTTGATATTCCAATAAAAATACTGCAGGCTTTCTTCAGGTTATCATTTTATTCAAATTAAGCAAAACAAACGGACAAATGTTTACGTTCACGAGCCGTCCCGTATATGTGAGCAGGAATCTCATAAGTGAGAAGGAGAATTTAAAGCTTGCAGGTTTCCGTACGTCGACCGCCCGCAGCGTCTTCTGGGATTTTTAACGGTTCGCTTCTCTCAAGTCTGCATTCGATGCGTCCTCGATATCAAGAACACATGCGGGTACTTTCATGCGTTCTCTGTTCTTGCGTTCTTGAGTACTGGAACTGAACTTCGACGGTTGATGTTGACGACTTGACGTAGAGCGAGAACACAAAGACGCAAGATCGCTTAAGAACGCATATTGAGAAACAGCCAAAGTGTTTGTTATGAAGTGTTAGTTTCCTACATCTTTAAACTTAAAGGGCCCTATTTTAACAATCTAAGTGCATGATCTAAAGCTCAGGGCGCAGGTGCACAGTTTAATGATGGAAAAAATAGTCAGCGCGTCCGGTGCATGGTCTAAAAGGGTCGTCCCTATTCTCTTAATGAATAACGGGTGTGTTTTGGGTGTAACGTGCAATAAACCAATCAGAGTCTCATCTCCCATTCCCTTTAAAAGATATTTGTGCTCGCACCATGGTGGATTCGGTGGATTTACATGGCAAACGCTTCTCCAGTGAGGAAACAGATCTGCTCGTGCACGAGGTTAACTCCCTCGGGTCGGCGGTTACGCCGGCGTGATCACCGCGTTTTTTTTCTAACCAGTGTGAAAGAGACTCAAAATACTCCGTCAATGTTGCACATACAATTAAGAGTTATACACCATTTTAATCTGTGAAATATCGTCTTTTATTTGTGTACACTCAGAGTAAAAACAAGATGTTGTGCTTTTTGTAAAATAAAGAAAACTAACATGATGCGTGATCTCTCGTCTCCCTCTGAACAAAGTCCAATCTGATAGTTCTCAGAAAATGAACTGTAAATCGTGTAAGTCAAATCGAAAACCAACATTCTGTGTTTATGTAATCTGTATGAAAAGAGCCATGTCAGAAATCCATGATTCAGTTCATTATCCGCTAATGCGGCCACGTCCACTGAGCCAGCGCTATTCAGATGCAAATTTAATTTTAATAAAATGATAACCTGAAGAAAGCTTGCAGTATTTTTATTGGAATATTAAAAGTAATCTTAACATTGACAGAGCATAACAGCCAAAGGCTACTCATTTTCATAAATACACGTGATGAAATAAAAAGATATAAAATTATATGAAAACAATGTCTATAATAATATGAAAGATTTTTTTTAGGTTATGACAATTGTTTGTGATGTTATGTTGTATTTATTGTGCATTAAACACTTATAAGATGCTGGGACGGTCAGTTGAGCAACAAGATCGCAGCACATCTCAATTCTCAAATCATAGATTCTGTGTCCTTGCATCCTTCCGAGATCGTTCTTTCAAGGTCGCCTGGCAAGACCAGAGTCCATTCTCTGCGTTCTTGGAACTGAGCCTTAGTTCCTGGTTCTTCTTCTTCTTTATATGGATTTGTGGACTAAAGGTGTACAGAGCGCCCTCCGGCTGCAAGTATGAATTGAAAACAGTATCAAGCGTTCATAGTGAAGACAATAAATAATGAATAAATATTACTCCGCTGTATAGAAAATTGACAAACATATGAGAATCCATCAATATTTCTCCAAATGTGCATGCTTTTAAGCTAAAAGCCTATATGAAATGCCATAGAGGTAACATAATTGTTCAGACACTTTGCATCACAGAAATACATTATATTTTAAAGAATATAATAGAATACCATTATTTTAAATTGTAATAATATTTCACAGTATTGCTGTTTTTTCTGTATGTTTGATATGATCACAGAGGGGTTTTTTCACAGCCTACCTGACTGAAAGAGCTCATTATTTATGCAGCTCATTAGAGCTCTTTATGCGATTCTTTTGTATTCTCAGGTGAGAATCATCCATTATTCATGATTATTCACGCCTCCACACATACTGTGTTTCTTGACCAAAGATGTTTTAGAAAATTTAAATCTCTCTATTGTTTTATATGAATAAGCAGGCAGCATAATTTTTACCTCATTTTGAAGCAAAAACTCTAGTCTACAACCTCCAATACCCAGAAGTCTTGTGAACACAGATTTAATATATATTTTTTGGCTTTATTTCAGTGACTTAGGTTTTTTGTTTTTTCAATAACCACACATAAACATTATTCCTTTAAAAATACAAACATGTACATACATGTTCCTCACATATTATTGTAGCCTAGTTTGTGCTGAATACAGTGTAATGACACTTTTTCCATTACTATGTTTATGAACAACTGAAAAAAGCACAAATGTCAGGGCATGTCAAAACTTCTCCAGGGCCCCAAAAAACCTCAGACCCCAGAGGGTTAAAGCGTGAGCAGACCATCTACAGGACAAGCCGGATTCCACCAAAGCATTTTTGTCTTTATGCACACAATAATAATCTTTTACTTTGTAATCCTTTTATTTTTAATATTTGGCATGTGTGTGTGCTGTTGTGCGTCCCTGTGTGTGTAACATTAGAGTGTTGTGCACTCGCCTGTAGGCACATATTACTAATGCGCCCTTTAAATAACAAAAAAATACTGCACCAGTGACTTTAGAGCAGGTTTGTGTTGGTCAATGGTGCAGTCGTTTTCAGTTCCTCAAAATAGCAACACGCCAACAATACGCCTGAACACTCCTCGCTTTCAGACCAGCACATCCATGGCTGAACAGATGGACGCGAGTGCATTTGATATTTAAACAGGTGATTAAGTGATTAATAAAAAAAGAAATTATGTCCTTTTTCCTTTTTTCTTATTCACTTAATCACATTGTTAGCTCTTGTTGATGAGGAGGAGTATAGTTTAGTTCGTGGAAGCTCAGGTTCAGTAGATGATCTGTTTGGTTTTTGGTCTTAATTAAATTGGATATTGGATTACAACATTTTTTTTTTTTTTTTTGCAATTCTTAATGTAATCAGTATCTATTAATTAAAACTTTTATCTTATTCACCTGTGGTGTGATCATCAGAAACGAGAGTTTGATGCTGTAAAACGTGAGCTCATCAGAATGAAGAGAATGTCAGTGTTTGTGAGCGACAGTAAGATCAGACCATCCGTCAATATACAGTCATCATTTATTCATCTGCTTCCTCAGAAATCTGCCCACCACATGCCGCCTTCACACCAGAACAACATCTCGAGGATCTTTCACTTGCACACAAATATATCGGCATACCAGATCTTTCTGCATTCATCACTAAGATTCAAAGCAGCTCCAGAAAGTCTCAGGTTTGTGTGTCTGAAAGGCTGCAGGATCTTTTCTTCATGAGTCTGTTTGAATCGGCTAGTGTTTGGGGGGGTTTTAGTGGATGTATAAGTTTTGTCAGTTTTGAAGTTCACACACGTGTAGAGAATCGCATTGACTGTCAACATCATCCATGGTCTGATTTCACTGCTGCTTTCAGGACTGAGAAATGCAGTGATCCAGTGTGTATTTCCAGCAAAGATGAAGTCAATAACATAATGACAGATTCAGTGCAGTGAAGAGTCATCGGCCGCGTGAGCGTCGAGCTATTATGCTTTTGAAACCACTTGCTATTAAACTTCTCATAAGAGCTTCATGAAGCTCAGAGCCAGTGACGGCACTGCAAAAAAATCATTTTCTTCCTCAGTATTTCTGTCTTGTTTTCCAGTACATATATAAAAATTCTTAAATCAAGACATTCCTTAAATCAGCTATCCCTTCAATAATATTGCTTTAAGACATAGTGAGAAGCACAGAAATCTCTGTTATAAACCATATCAGATCAAACAACGCTGACGTGGAAACCAGGAGAAACATTGTGCCATGAACAAACAAGTTATAGAAGGCTTTTCAATCAACAAATCACCAACATTCACCATTGATTTAATGGAGTAACGCTAACTGTAACCATGGTATTGTGGCAGAAAGAGTCGATTGTTATTTTTTTAAAGGGTTTGTACAACCTTTTGAGAGTAAAATATAAGGGCTTCACACTTTTTCAGCACTTCAAAGCTCTAAATATCATCCAATTTTAATGGTATTTTTAATGTGATGATTTGTGAAACTCAGGGCCCTATCATACACCCGACACAATGTGACGTCAGGCGTGTTTTTTGCTAGTTTCAGCCTGACAGTTAATATTTCCACATCCTGCGCCACATTGTTTAAAACTATGGAAGCTTGTTTCCACCACAGAATAATTAAAAAAAAAAAAAAAAAGGTAAGTACGACTTTATATCTCAAAATTCTGACTTTTTTCACTGAATTGAGTTTATATTAATTGCGAGTTTATATTAATTCTGAGTTTATATCCCGCAATTCTGACTTTTTCTCTGAATTAAGTTTATATTAATTCTGAGTTTATATTATTTCCGAGTTTATATTAATTCCAAGTTTATATTAATTCCGAGTTTATATTAATTCCGAGTTTATATTAATTCCGAGTTTATATTACTTCTGAGTTTATATTAATTCTGAGTTTATATCCTGCAATTCTGACTTTTTCTCTGAATTGAGTTTATATTAATTCCGAGTTTATATTAATTCCGAGTTTATATTAATTCCAAGTTTATATCCTGCAATTTTGACTTTTTCTCTGAAATGAGTTTATATTAATTCCGAGTTTATATTAATTCCGAGTTAATATTAATTCTGAGTAAATATTAATTCTGAGTTTATATCCTGCAATTCTGAGTTTTTCTCTGAATTGAGTCTATATTAATTCCGAGTTTATATTAATTCCGAGTTAATATTAATTCTGAGTAAATATTAATTCTGAGTTTATATCCTGCAATTTTGACTTTTTCTCTGAAATGAGTTTATATTAATTCCGAGTTTATATTAATTCCGAGTTAATATTAATTCTGAGTAAATATTAATTCTGAGTTTATATCCTGCAATTCTGACTTTTTCTCTGAATTGAGTTTATATTAATTCCGAGTTTATATTATTTCCGAGTTTATATTAATATTATGAGTTTATATTAATTCTGAGTAAATATTAATTCTGAGTTTATATCCTGCAATTCTGACTTTTTCTCTGAATTGAGTTTATATTAATTCCGAGTTTATATCCCGCAATTCTGACTTTTTCTCTGAATTGAGTCTATATTAATTCCGAGTTCATATTAATTCTGAGTTTATATTAATTCTGAGTTTATATTAATTCCGAGTTTATATTAATTCCGAGTTTATATTAATTCCGAGTTTATATTAATTCCGAGGTTTATATTAATTCTGAGTTTATATCCTGCAATTCTGACTTTTTCTCTGAATTAAGTTTATATTAATTCCGAGTTTATATTATTTCCGAGTTTATATTAATTCCAAGTTTATATTAATTCTGAGTTTATATCCTGCAATTCTGACTTTTTCTCTGAATTGAGTTTATATTAATTCTGAGTTTATTTCCTGCAATTCTGACTTTTTCTCTGAATTGAGTTTATATTAATTCCGAGTTTATATCCTGCAATTTTGACTTTTTCTCTGAAATGAGTTTATATTAATTCCGAGTTTATATTAATTCCGAGTTAATATTAATTCTGAGTAAATATTAATTCTGAGTTTATATCCTGCAATTCTGAGTTTTTCTCTGAATTGAGTCTATATTAATTCCGAGTTTATATTAATTCTGAGTTTATATCCCGCAATTCTGACTTTTTCTCTGAATTGAGTTTATATTAATTCCGAGTTTATATTATTTCCGAGTTTATATTAATATTATGAGTTTATATTAATTCTGAGTAAATATTAATTCTGAGTTTATATCCTGCAATTCTGACTTTTTCTCTGAATTGAGTTTATATTAATTCCGAGTTTATATCCCGCAATTCTGACTTTTTCTCTGAATTGAGTCTATATTAATTCCGAGTTCATATTAATTCTGAGTTTATATTAATTCTGAGTTTATATTAATTCCGAGTTTATATTAATTCCGAGTTTATATTAATTCCGAGTTTATATTAATTCCGAGTTTATATTAATTCTGAGTTTATATCCTGCAATTCTGACTTTTTCTCTGAATTAAGTTTATATTAATTCCGAGTTTATATTATTTCCGAGTTTATATTAATTCCAAGTTTATATTAATTCTGAGTTTATATCCTGCAATTCTGACTTTTTCTCTGAATTGAGTTTATATTAATTCCGAGTTTATATCCCGCAATTCTGACTTTTTCTCTGAATTCCGAGTTTATATTAATTCTGAGTTTATATTAATTCTGAGTTTATATTATTTCCGAGTTTATATTAATTCCAAGTTTATATTAATTCTGAGTTTATATCCTGCAATTCTGACTTTTTCTCTGAATTGAGTTTATATTAATTCCGAGTTTATATCCCGCAATTCTGACTTTTTCTCTGAATTCCGAGTTTATATTAATTCTGAGTTTATATTAATTCTGAGTTTATATCCTGCAATTCTGACTTTTTCTCTGAATTCCGAGTTTATATTAATTCTGAGTTTATATCCCGCAATTCTGACTTTTTCTCTGAATTGAGTTTATATTAATTCCGAGTTTATATTATTTCTGAATTTATATTAATTCTGAGTTTATATTAATTCTGAGTTTATATTAATTCTGAGTTTATATTAATTCCGAGTTTATATCCCGCAATTCTGACTTTTTCTCTGAATTGAGTCTATATTAATTCTGAGTTTATATTAATTCCGAGTTTATATTAATTCTGAGTTTATATCTTGCAATTTTGACTTTTTCTCTGAATTGAGTTTATATTAATTCCGAGTTTATATCCCGCAATTCTGACTTTTTCTCTGAATTGAGTCTATATTAATTCTGAGTTTATATTAATTCTGAGTTTATATTAATTCCGAGTTTATATTAATTCCGAGTTTATATCCTGCAATTCTGACTTCTTCTCTGAATTGAGTTTATATTAATTCCGAGTTTATATCCCGCAATTCTGACTTTTTCTCTGAATTGAGTTTATATTAATTCCGAGTTTATATTATTTCCGAGTTTATATTAATTCTGAGTTTATATTAATTCCGAGTTTATATCCCGCAATTCTGACTTTTTCTCTGAATTGAGTTTATATTAATTCTGAGTTTATATTAATTCCGAGTTTATATTAATTCCGAGTTTATATTAATTCCGAGTTTATATCCCGCAATTCTGACTTTTTCTCTGAATTGAGTCTATATTAATTCTGAGTTTATATTAATTCCCGCAATTCTGACTTTTTCTCTGAATTGAGTTTATATTAATTCTGAGTTTATATTAATTCCGAGTTTATATTAATTCCGAGTTTATATCCCGCAATTCTGACTTTTTCTCTGAATTGAGTTTATATTAATTCTGAGTTTATAACCTGCTATTCTGACTTTTTCTCTGAATTGAGTTTATATTACTTCTGAGTTTATATTAATTCTGAGTTTATATCAATTCTGAGTTTATATCCTGCAATTCTGACTTTTTCTCTGAATTGAGTCTATATTAATTCTGAGTTTATATTAATTCTGAGTTTATATCAATTCTGAGTTTATATCCTGCAATTCTGACTTTTTCTCTGAATTGAGTCTATATTAATTCTGAGTTTATATTAATTCTGAGTTTATATCAATTCTGAGTTTATATCCCGCAATTCTGACCTTTTCTCTGAATTGAGTCTATATTAATTCTGAGTTTATATTAATTCTGAGTTTATATCAATTCTGAGTTTATATCCTGCAATTCTGACTTTTTCTCTGAATTGAGTTTATATTAATTCCGAGTTTATATCCCGCAATTCTGACTTTTTCTTTGAATTGAGTTTATATTAATTCTGAGTTTATATTAATTCTGAGTTTATATTAATTCTGAGTTTATATCCTGCAATTCTGACTTTTTATCTGAATAGAGTTTGTTAATTCTGAGTTTATATCTCATAATTCTGACTTTTTTCTCTGAATTGCGAGTTTATATTAATTCTAAGTTTATATCTCACAATTCTGACCTTTTTCTCTGAAGAAAAAGAATCAGAATTGATATAAAAAATCAAAAACAAGCTTCCATACAAATGCTGCTGTGAATGAAGACTGCTGGCGGACTCCAGTAATGAAAGCACAGCGTTAGAGTCGGATCTGCTAATGACCTCTGAGACTCTCCGTCCTCACAGTGTTTTCCTGTCTGTGCTAGTCTCACGTCACATTCCAGTGAGCCTCAGCTGTGTGTGTGTGTGTGTGTGTGGTCATCTGACCCGTGTCTAATGTCCCTGCAGTTCTGCTGCGACTGACAAACTTCCTCCAGCGGTGAGTTCGTGTTCGAGTCTCAGGTGAAGCTGCAGACGCATCAAACCACAGAAGATCCTGCAACTCATTTATCATTCAGTTCATGTGCAGCACACCGAAAAAAGTCAAGTTCTCAGTATTTTTCTCTTGTTTTCAAGTACAAATATCTAAACATTCAGTCTTGTTTTCTGAGGATTTGATCAAAAAAGTTTTTCTGACCCAAATGGCTGCATTAGTTCTTGTTTTAAGCAAAAACTCACTACATTTTGATAAATTTTTGACTTAATATCTTCAGTCATTTTGCTTCTCCAGTAAATGCATCTTGATTTAAGAGTGTTTAGATATTAGTGCTGAAAAACAAGACCGAAATACTGAGGAAGAACATCAGAGTCTGCAGTTAGTCTCTCCTGTGAATCCATCAAAGCACAATCGCTCAGATTTGTGAATATATCATTGTGAACTGAGCTGATCTCTGCATCTCTCACAATGTGTTTCTCACTTTTCCATTAATGTTCTCAAAATGAGATTCATAAATGTGTTCTTTAGTGAACTCAGTCGTGACGTCATGCAAAACATCAACGCTTCAAACACAAAACTCTGAGCTTCAAGGGTTTTGCTCTGTGACCCTGTAAATGTGCGTAAACGGCCTGGTTATTCAGGAACATAATTCATCTACATGCTTTAAAGGGGTCACATGACTCAAATCATACATTATTTATCATTTATTTTGTTCCTGAGGTCTCACTACATTGAGGTCAGAGAAATAAACTCAATTCAAAGGAAAAACTAGTTGATTTTTTTGACCATATTGGCGGATATTTGTTCTTGTTTTAAGCACAAACTCACTTCATTTTGATGCATTTTTCAGTAATCAAGATCTAATATCTTCAGTCATTTTGATTTAAAAATGTTTAGCTATTTTTTTTACTTGAAAACGAGACAGAAATACTGAGGAAGAACATCATATTTTGCAGTGCATCTGTCAATGTCTGTTTCGACTGTGTTTTAAAGCGTCTCGGGTCAGAAAGCTCGTTTGGCTCGTTTTAGTTCTCTGCGGGACTCGTTAAAATCACGGCTGACCGCCTCTAATCTGTGTCGTGCTCATGTGTGATTAGTTCTGATGGTGGAGAGGAAATGAGAGACGGATGGAAACACTAAACCAGCGATCTATCAGGCGTCAGCACTGTTTCTGCTGCACATGACGAATGTTAAACCTTCTGTAGTGTGAATGAATTCAGATCACAATCCAGTTCAACATATCCAGACTCACACCTGCTTCACTTACGCTTTATGATGATTCTGTGTGAACAAACACACTTATGAAGTCACTAAATCTGTGATTACAAAAACATCTAAAATCACAGATTTACAGCAGGACTCGTACAATGAACTTTGAACGTTCTGGCAAGGTTCTCTCAAAGTTATGAACAAATGTTCTTCCAGTAACGTTAGTAGAACATTTCATGGTCTTTAATAATGTTCTTGAAACGTCAGCACAAAAACATTATTTATATATCAATCAAATGTTAAAGTTTATTAAATGTTACTACACATTCCAGAATGTTCAGAGAACATTCTAATGTAACGTTCCCATAACATTTGAAAAATGATACAATGGAATGTTCCCTAAACGTTCATATAACAAAGAAAAAACGTTTTTATAACACACGTTAAGAGATAATTCAGAAATAACGTGTTCATAACGTATAGGCAAAACGTTCTTAGAATATATTTTAGTTATATATATATATATATTTTATTTATTTATCATTAATGTCAGGTCGGGGCAAGTTGTCACACCTGTTTTATATGACCTAATGTAACATATTTCATCTGTAACATTTTTAGCTGGTTTGATATTTTTGTATATTGTTTATATATTTGTTTAATATATTGTTTCATTCATTTTATTATTTACATTTTGCTGAAAAGCCATTAAATCCTAAATAATATATTTAAAACTTTATTTTTTCTTTCTAATATATTTAAATAAAGATTAAATGAGAGCAACATTTTAACTTTAGACGGATAAAATATGTTTTAATAACATTCCCACTAAGTTCTGGAAAAATCCAGCTTTAACAACCTTTTTAATGCGAAGGTTCGCAGAAACATTAAGGGAACATTCCATATTATCATTTTACAAACATTATGGGAACGTTGGTTTTGGAAGTTGAACACTTTAAAACAAGTAGATGAACATTTCAGAAAAAAACGCTCCATGAACTACATGTAAATAGAGTTATTGTGCTAACGTTTTGAAAACATTATTAAAGAACCTTGCCAGAACATTCTGAGAACGTTCCCTGTGACAACATGCCCCGCTGGCGTCCAGATTTGCATTTCTGCACAAATATTCACTAGAGGGAAAAGTGTGACAACATCACTGACAGAGGCTGAAGCTGTACTTACAGAAACCACAGGTCCCAGCAGCGGCTTCATGGAGACACAGGGACAGATGTCCTGAGGTAAACATGGTAAACCACTCCAGTTTTACTCCTCCAGCGTTTATAAATCCACTGTGAGCGAAATGTTCCATCCAGACAGGCAGTGAATCCTACACACATGTCACAAACACAGAGTGAGATCGAGTTACTCCAGCGCTTCACATGGACACAGAAGTGATGATGAGGGAGAATGAAGAGGAAGAATCCTGAGAGCAGCAGCAGCAGCAGAGAAGTGATGAGAGAGAGAGAGAGCTGCGACTCACTGACCAACACACTGAGAGAGAGAGAGAGAGAGAGAGAGAGAGAGTTACAGTAAAGAGGAGATGTGAGAGAAACAGGAGCAGCAGTCGCTCATAACTATCTGGTTAATTACCCGTGTTGATCTGGAGCTTTTGTCCTGAGCTGCAGACGTGTGCTGAGATAAAGACTGCATGTGTTTGAGCTTCATCACGGCGTGTCATCGGCTCATTGTCTTCCTCACGCTGTGTGTGCGCAGATAAGAGATGCACAGATTCACAACACAACAATACGAGAACAAATACAAGGAATAATTCACTTCTGTGCTCATTTACTCAGCATCTGTGACCACTGACACTGATACACAGTTCTCTCAGATTCAGTGGATTCATCTGTGTTATATCTATGATACACTCTAAGAAATGCTGGGCTAAAACAACCCATTCGCTGAGTTAAAACAACTGTCACGTAAGGCACAGAGATGAGAAGGTAAGATCCATGTGCAGCTTTAATGGGGTAATCCAGAAACGTAATCCAAAACAGGCAAGGGTCAAAATCCACAGAAACAGTCCATACAAAAACAAGAAAAACACAAAGAAAACCAAAACAGAGAAACCACAACCATACATGAAAACACCATAACAACAGCAGAAACAAACCGGGTATAAATAGACAGACACTAATGATGAAACACAAAACAGATGGGTGCAATGAACGGGATAATGAGTCCGGGAAGTGGGTTATGGGAAATGAAGTCCAAGAGTGAAAACAAGAGTCCGGGAAGTGGGTGGGTTATGGGAAATGAAGAGTGAAAACAAGAGTCCGGGTTGGAGTTCCCTCTAGTGACTGATTACGGCACTCCACTAATGATCATAACAACAACCCAATCGCTGGGCTAAAACAACCCAATCGCTGGGTTAAAACAAACCATCCTCTAAATTAAAACAACCCAATCGCTGGGCTAAAACAACCCAATCGTTGGGTTAAAACCACCCAATTGCTGGGCTAAAACAACCCAAACACAACAACCCAATCGCTAGGCTAAAACAACCCAATCGCTGGGCTAAAACAATCCAATCGCTGGGCTAAAACAACCCAATCGCTGGGTTAAAACAAACCATCCTCTGAATTAAAACAACCCATTTGGTGGGTTAAAACAACCCAATCGCTGGGCTAAAACAACCCAATCGTTGGGTTAAAACAACCCAATTGCTGGGCTAAAACAACCCAAACACAGCAACCCAATCGCTAGGCTAAAACAACCCAATCGCTGGGCTAAAACAATCCAATCGCTGAGCTAAAACAATCCAATCGCTGGGTTAAACAACCCATTCCCAACAACCCATTCGCTGGGTTAAAACAACCCAATCGCAACAACCCAATCGCTAGGTTAAAACAACCCAATTGCTGGGTTAAAACAACCCATTCACAACAACCCAATCACTGGGCTAAAACAACTTAATCGCAACAACCCAATCACTGGGCTAAAACAACCCAATCGCTGGGTTAAAAACAACCTATTTGCAACAACCCAATCGCTGGGCTAAAACAACCCAATCGCTGGGTTAAAACAACCCTTTTCGCAACAACCCAATCGCTGGGCTAAAACAACCCAATTGCTGGGTTAAAACAACCCATTCGCAACAACCCAATCGCTGGGCTAAAACAACCCAATCGCTGGGTTAACACAACCCATTCGCAACAACCCAATCACTGGGCCAAAACTACCCAATCGCTGGGCTAAAACAACCCAATCGCTGGGTTAAAACCAACCCAATCGCTGGGTTAAAACAACCCAATCGCTGGCTAAAAACAACCCAATCGCTGGGTTAAAACCAACCCAATCGCTGGGTTAAAACAGCACAATCGCTGGGCTACAACAACCCAATCGCAACAACCCAATCGCTGGGCTAAAACAACCCAATCGCTGGACTAAAACAACCTAATTGCTGGGTTAAAACAACCCCATCGCTGGGTTAAAACTGCACAATCGCTGGACTAAAACAACCCAATCGCTGAGTTATAACAACCCATTCACTGGGTTAAAAGAACCCAATCGCTGAGTTATAACAACCCAATTGCTGGGTTAAAACAACCCAATCGCTGGGTTAAAACAACCCAATTGCTGGGTTAAAAGCACAATCGCTGGGCTAAAACAACCCAATCGCTGGGTTAAAAGCACAATCGCTGGGCTAAAACAACCCAATCGCTGGGTTAAAAGCACAATCGCTGGGCTAAAACAACCCAATCGCTGGGTTAAAAGCACAATCGCTGGGCTAAAACAACCCAATCGCTGGGCTAAAACAACCCAACTGCGTTTGTCCATTTTCAAACCAACTTGGGTTGTTTTTAACCAAGAATTTTTGTATGATGTGTATGATGGGCACACACACACACACACACACACACACAAAATCTTTTTAATAACAAAAAATACTCTTGTTTACTCATGTAAATGTTTTTTTCTCCTCTATTATTAGTATTATTCTATACTGTCGGTTTGATCTATATGTTTGCATGATTTCATGTGAGTTGTTTTTGGCATGAATAAAGGCATTATAATTCATTTATTTCCTTTAACTCACTGTAGTTTGTTGGTTGTTTCACTAGCAGTTGCCATTATGTTTTTTTATTATTTGAGTCAAAATATTTGTTTGCGAGCAGATGTTTCACACGTTTGTTTCAGTTGTTTATTTTTAATATTGATGTTATTTGTACATGTAGATGAACTCATGAGACTTTAGAGCTACTAAATTTCATCATCATCATCATCATTTTCACACTCATTTCTTTACTTTAATAATTAGAGATTTCATTACACACGACTGACACTGACAAGTCCTGACATGATCTTTAACACACACACACACACACACATCTATCTTGCTGCCAAATTACTCCTAGACTCATGTATGACAACAGATATTATTGATTATTCCATGTCTTTCTGAATCATTCCTCTGGATGTGGCGCTGATGGAGCTGGACGGCCAGTTTCAGATGATCCCGTCCTGTAATGTTTGACTAAAGCGTCAGCAGAGCGGCTGAAATCCGTCCCATCTGCCTTTCTAACGGCGCAGCGGGCAGACAGCCAGCGGATTGAGTTCCTGATCGCTGTGATACCGCATGGCCTGGATTTCCAAGTCACAATACGACTGAAAATCAAAGATCACATTTCACTAACAATCGTAAGACGCTGGAGTGAGTGTCTGGTGTCGCGTGGACGTCTGAGCGAGCTTCAGTCACCTCAGCAGGACACACTTTAAGAGTCTTCATGATGAAATATTCATCACACTGAATAAACCTCAGCGCGTTTGAAACACCAGCTAACAAAAAATATGATCTAAGAACGCTTTTGTCATAAATGATGACAGAATGTTTATTTTTCAGTGAACAGCATGACTTCAACATAACACAGCTAATGGTGTTTATATGAGGCACCTGAGCGCAGCATCACTGTCAGCGAGTGATTTAATATGAGTGAATCATCAGGGTTTTTAAGGGTCAGATCAGGTTGAACGAGCCGTCCGTCTGTCGCGTGATTCAGCCCATATCTTGTATCTCGACGAGCGGTTCTCAAACTCAATCCGTCCCATCAGCCTCATTCTGTCTCTGATTCCTCTCAATCCGTGGCCTTCGGCTTATAGTTTAATCTGCTTTGGTTCTGAACACACGGACACACGGATGCTCTGGATAGAAACACGCTGCTGTCCGTCATTCTGATAAACCCATTAGACTGACGCTTCGACGCTTTATTAGGGTTCAATGTGCTGTGAATGATATCTGAAATCTCGCAGGTCAGCGTCTATCAGATCAAATCGAATATTGATCAATCACACCAGCTCAGGATGGAGATCATAAAACAGAAGGAACATGATTCAGTCTCCTTCTCATTATCATCTGTTTATTTCTCTCTCTCTCTCTCTGACCTTTTTCTCTTTCCCTCCGTAACACGGTCTTTTTTCGGATTATCGATCACTTCTGCTCCACTCAGCCTCCGTTTTTGTCTTTGTGGAGGCTGAATCAGAGCTTTGAGTTTCATATCATCATTCATATTTCATAAGCCAGGTTAACTTACATTCTTACATTTAATCATATAGCAGATGCTTTTATCCAAAGCGACTTACAAATGAGAAGAACAACAGAAGCAATCAAATCGACAAAAGAGCTACAGTATGTAAGTGATGTGACTAGTCCCAGTTAGTCTAGCACAGACTAAATAAAATTAGTATTATTGTGTCACTTGCATCATATTTGTGCAGTTTTTGGAGGATTTATCATATTTTTTAAATGTATATAAATAAATAAATATTTTGTTGAGTAGGTTTTTATACAAAAACAGCTTTTTATGTAAAATTCACTTTATAAAGACCCACATTTCTAACTTTCAATCATGGGGATAACATGATAATTTGACATGGTTTAGTGTGAGATTTTTGGAAAATGCAGTTTTAAAAGTAAAAAATGATCACTTTATCCAGCAGATGGCAGCAGAGCTCCACTATTTGCTATTTGACCGACTGAAAGACTCTTTTCACAAGTATTTTTCAGTTGGATTCATATCTAAATATTATGAAATCACAATTAGAACAATAAAAGCTACTTTTTTTGTCAAAGTTTAGCATTTTTTTTGTACTGAAAAAAAAAAAAAAAAAAACGTTTTTAATAATGTTGATTTTGAGGATGAATTTTGTCCATTTTCTAAGCAGGGTCTCATCATAATGTAACAATACTGAAAAACTGATTTTTTAAATACAAAACATACTCCAAAATATACCTCCAAAAACTGCACAAATATAAAGTAAAAACATTAATAAACTACATTTGTTTAAAAAATAATTATTTTGTTACAAAATTGCATTTTGTTGCCTGGGGTCTGTGGAGACCCTGAGTGTGCTTCACAAACGAAGACCGCACAAGGGCTAATATATCCACTCATTTGAAATCAAGTTGTAGTCATTACAGCAGAAAAACCAAAAATATCTAAAAAATAAATAACAGCCTTTGAATATTTTAATCAAAAAGGCTGAAAACCACTGCTCTGAACCCAGATTACACACATCACTTTTACTGTCACTGAGATCAGTTAATCCACCAACACAATTTCGGATCAATACAAACTGCACCGGTTTCCATTCTGGTGACACATTTAAGCCTGAACCCGAACCCTAACCGAGCCCAACCAAATGTCAACCTCAACCTCAGAAGAGAGATTGATCTTAAAATAAAGTCTTGGTCCTCTGTCGTATTGATCTGAAATCGAGACGGTTGGTTTGTGTCGTCTGAGCGAGAGTCAAGAGTCGCAGCGTCGTCTGCAGTGAATCGATCAATGAACGTGAACGGCTGGATTTCACGGATCATGTGTGTCAGTATAACATCACACTGCAAAAAAAGATGTTTTTCCTCAGTATTTCTGCCTTGCTTTCCAGTACAAATATCTAAACATTCTTGAATTCTTAAAAAGATACATTTACTGGAGAAGCAAAATGACTGGAGATAAAGTTTATGATTAAAACGAGAACAAATATCTGTCAATGGGGTCAGAAAAATAAACTTGTTTCCATTTGAATAAAGTTTATTTTCTTGCCTGAATGACAGATATTTGTTCTTTTTTTAAGAAAAAACTCACTTATTATTGATATGTATTTCAGATACACTTTTTTAAAGCATTATAAAGGTGTAACAAACTAACAATGAATAGATAAGCATTATAATGTATTATAACTGATGTTATAGTTATTTGTGAGATCATACAATGCATTATAAGCTGCATTACAAGGCAAAATGAATTTATTAAAAATACTTTTAGAATTCATTAAATATAAAGGCTTTAAGTGTTACCAACTTTTCTTCTCTGCATTATTCTAGTTCACTTTCTAATCTAGTTATCTAATAAATCTGGCATATGGATATTGTTCGCTTTTTAACTAATTATTTTTGCTCCGCTGTTGTAAGTGTTTTTTTGGTAAAAGTGTCTGCTAAATACATAAATGTAAATGTAAACTGAGACTCACCATGAGAAGAGTCGAGACACAGATGAATTCAGGCTCTCTAGCAACCACCCAGCACACCCTAGCAACACCCTAGTAACCACCCAGTACACCCTAACAACTGCCTAGTAACATCCTAGAAACCATCAAAATAAACTGTTACCATCAAAATAAAGTGTTATGCTATGTAGCAACACCCTAGCAACCATCACTACACCATAGCAACACCCTAGCAACCACCCAGTACACCCTAGAAAATACCTAGCAACCACTAGAAACCATTGAAATAAAGTATTACCATCAAACTAAAGTGTTACCCTACCTAGCAACCACTCAGTACACCCTAGCAACACCCTAGCAATCACCTAGTACAACTGAGCAACTGCCTAGCATCACCCTAGAAACCATTAAAATAAAGTGTTACCATTGAAATAAAGTGTTACCCTACCTAACAACACCCTAGCAACCAGCCAGTACACCCCAGCAACTGCCTAACAACACCCTAGAAACCACCCAGTACACCCTAGCAACTGCCTGGGGTTACACCTTATTTCGATGGTCCACTTTAGACATTCTACTAACTATAAGTAACTTTGCAACTACGTCAACTAACTCTCATTAGAGTATTAATAGACTGTTAGATTAGGATTCGGGTTAGTAGAATAAGTTGACGTACTTGCTGCTAACAGTGATTGTAAATTAAATTGCTTAAATGATTACATTATTAGCTAACTGCATTCTCTAAATTGTAATGTTGACATGCTTTCTCTGTAAACCTGCTTTGAAATGATATGTATCGTGAAAAGCACTATACAAATAAATGTGAATTGAATTGAACTTGCAGTTACTTGTAGTCAGTAGAATGTCTAAAGTTGACCATCGAAATAAAGTGTTACACTACCTAGCAACACCCTAGCAACCACCCAGAACACCCTAGCAACCACAGAGTTTTGCCATGGCAAGCAGCACTTTCTTTCTTCAGGAAATGTACATGTTCGGTCCGAGCTCCAGCAGAAACCTTATCTGTGAAAACAGCCCACAGGAGCACAAATACTAGAGAAGTGACCTGAAGCTAACCCTTCAGCGCTATCACAGAAGGCGCAGAGCCCACGAATAATTAATAGCGCTGTCGCAGGGTCTGGACGGAGCTGGCGTAACCCTCGAGAGACTCTAAAATAAGCACAGAGTCTGATCTCACATCAGCTATTGTCTGATCTAGAGCAGCAGATGAACTCATCCGGGAAAACCTCTGCCCACTGAAGCCAACCGCGATTCAGCCTGGAGGGAAATGACACGTGTGGACGAAGAGAAGCTCGTGAAAACACCTTCAATAATCCTGAGATGTTCAAGATTGTGTCCTGAAGTAGACATCAGAGAGATGCTAGTTAAACACGGGTAAACAGATTCAGGCATTCAGAACAGCTTAAATCATTCAGAATATCACACACAATACGTCAAATTCTAATTGTTTTCATGACCTGACCTCATCAATACCGTTTGACCCACTTCTACTCTAACTCCTGACCCATATTTCCACATCACAGACGTTCCCACTGGACTCAGAATAGTGATATTTGCGAAGTACAGTCTGAATGGTTAATGTGATGCTAACCTTATTTTTGCCTTTATAAAATAAACATGTCTGCGTTCACTGGCCGTGAGAACTGCATTCATGCTCTTTATGAGGCTCTGAATCAGGAACAAACGTGCTGATGTCTTCTGCTCGTTCAGTGTAGAGACAGATAGTGTTAATACAGCCGAGATGTCATCATCAGTTTCATTAGAAGCTGTTGAGCTTTTTATCTGCTCTTCGTCCTTAAGCTTTTTAAGTGATTTTCCTCCTCTGTATTTGTGTCTTGTTTTCCAGTACAAATATCTATGGTGGCGCATTGCTGCCACATACATATTATTTTTTCCACTCAGTGATGTTGTTCAAATGACATCTTTTCTTGTTCAAACGACATATTATGACGTTCAAACAACATCTTTTCTCAAAAAAAACGACATCTTTTCTCGTTCAAACGACATCTTTTCTCGTAAAAACATCTTTTCTCGTTCAAATGACATCTTTTCTCGTAAAAACGTCATTCAAACAACATCTTTTCTCGTAAAAACGACATCTTTTCTCGTAAAAACAACATCTTTTCTCGTTCAAATGACATCTTTTCTCATAAAAATGTCATTCAAACGACATCTTTTCTCAAAAAAAATTACATCTTTTCTCGTAAAAACGACATCTTTTCTCGTTCAAATTACATCTTTTCTCGTAAAAACAACATCTTTTCTCGTTCAAATTACATCTTTTCTCGTAAAAACGACATCTTTCCATTCAAACATCTTTTCTCGTAAAAACGACATCTTTTCTCGTTCAAACGACATCTTTTCTCGTAAAAACGACATCTTTTCTCATTCAAACAACATCTTTTGTCGTAAAAACAACATCTTTTCTAGTTCAAATGACATCTTTTCTCGTAAAAACGTCATTCAAACGACATCTTTTCTCGTTCAAACGACATCTTTTCTCGTAAAAACAACATCTTTTCTCGTTCAAATTACATCTTTACTCGTAAAAACGACATCTTTCCATTCAAACATCTTTTCTCGTAAAAACGACATCTTTTCTCGTAAAAACGACATCTTTTCTCAAAAAATTACATCTTTTCTCGTAAAAACGACATCTTTCCATTCAAACATCTTTTCTCGTAAAAACGACATCTTTTCTCGTAAAAACAACATCTTTCCATTCAAACATCTTTTCTCGTAAAAACAATATCTTTCCATTCAAACATCTTTTCTCGTAAAAACGACATCTTTTCTCGTAAAAACGACATCTTTCCATTCAAACATCTTTTCTCGTAAAAACAACATCTTTTCTCGTTCAAATTACATCTTTTCTCGTAAAAACGTCATTCAAACGACATCTTTTCTCAAAAAAAATTACATCTTTTCTCGTAAAAACGACATCTTTCCATTCAAACATCTTTTCTCGTAAAAACGACATCTTTTCTCGTAAAAACGACATCTTTTCTTGTTCAAACGACATCTTTTCTCGTAAAAACGACATCTTTTCTCGTTCAAATGACATCTTTTCTCGTAAAAACGTCATTCAAATGACATCTTTTCTCGTAAAAATTACATCTTTTCTCGTAAAAACGACATCTTTCCATTCAAACATCTTTTCTCGTAAAAACGACATCTTTTCTCGTAAAAACAACATCTTTTCTCGTTCAAATGACATCTTTTCTCGTAAAAACGTCATTCAAATGACATCTTTTCTCGAAAAAAATTACATCTTTTCTCGTTCAAACGACATCTTTTCTCGTAAAAACATCTTTTCTCGTTCAAACGACATCTTTTCTCGTAAAAACGTCATTCAAACGACATCTTTTCTCGAAAAAAATTACATCTTTTCTCGTTCAAATGACATCTTTTCTCGTAAAAACGTCATTCAAACGACACCTTTTCTCAAAAAAATTACATCTTTTCTCGTAAAAACATCTTCTCGTAAAAACGTCATTCAAACGACATCTTTTCTCAAAAAAAATTACATCTTTTCTCGTTCAAACGACATCTTTTCTCATAAAAACGACATCTTTTCTCATTCAAACGACATCTTTTCTCGTTCAAACGACATCTTTTCTCGTAAAAACGACATCTTTTCTCGTAAAAATTACATCTTTTCTCGTAATAACGTCATCTTTTCTCGTTAAAATTACGTTGTTCAAACGACACCTTTTCTTGTTCAAACAACATATTTTCATACATAACATATATCAGAGTAATGAACACAATATTATTGTTTAATTGGGGTATATACATTCTAATAGCCTAATAAAGCACAATTTTATCATATAATTTGTGAATATTCGTAAATATTCGTGGCAATATCATATCATATCAGAAATTAAGAGACTGGAGATAAAAAATTGGATGCTTTTCTCAGTTTTCTCGAAAGTGAGTGTAGATCTCCTGATCTCCTGGTGTCTGTCAGACGCTCAGACCTCCAGCGTCTCTGGTTTCTGGAAGGAATCGAGCAACAGCAGGACGAGCTGATAAAGGAGGAGCTCGGCGAGTAAATCTTTCTCTGCCCTTTCCAGGTCATGCATTATTAACACGGAGCATGTTGAACAAATATAAATCTAATGGAGTCATTGACTTCATGTGCTGCTAAATGTCAAGACATTCACACATTCACACGGCTGATGTACATCCGCATTAAAGGACACTAACCGTTGTGTGTGTGTGTGTGTGTGTGTGTGTGTGTGTGTGTGTGTGTTTAAATGTGAGAACATCTCATTATCATGACAGTCTGTGTGGTTTAATCAGCTCGCAGTGCTCAGAGAATTAACATGATCTAGAATAAAATATATTTCATTATTAATAATAACAATAATAATAATTGTCATTATCATAAAAAATGTATGTATTATTAATAGTAATAAATACAATACATGAAATCATGTATCACTAGAAGAAGTTATTGTGTTTGTGAAGGATGCTCCTGCTGCTCCGGCGCTCAGCGGTGATCTGTCAGTGATCCGTCACGTCCTGCAGGTCTGCCGATCGCAGCGGGACGACGGATGATTCCAGTGGCATTCAGAGACGCTGGCGTTTATTTTAAGGTCTCAGAGACGATGGAGACATTCGCACACGCCGAATTAACACACGACACGCTGAGCGGCTTTAGCCTGGAAACATGCGTGGCATATTACTGCGTACGAGGTGAATGTTAAACAGGCCTTTACGCATCCGTGAGTCACGGCTCGTTAGCAACACTCGTTTAATGATGCCAGACCACCATTTCACTGCCATGAAGGTTTCAGCTCTCAGTCGTTCCAAAATCAAAAGCTCATGTGAATTTTGTAAGAGTAAACGATAACGAAATCTGTTCGTTGACCTTTTTCCCATGACTAAAAGCCTGTTCACACCAAGAAAGATAACTATAATTATGTTGGCATTAGTGGAATTGCATTGGTTCAAATCATCCCTGACCATTATCAGTTTGTAGTAGTAAAGGAAGAGATCGATCACAAGTTCAGTGTGGAGTACCGCAAGGCTCAGTACTAGGACCGTTGCTGCTCACTCTGTACTGTATATTGGGAAGCATGGCGTTAGTTTTCAATGTTAAAGGATTAGTTCACTTTCAAATTAAAATTTCCTGATAATTTACTTACCTCCATGTCATCCAAGATGTTCTTGTCTTTCTTTCTTCAGTTGAAAAGAAATTAAGGTTTTTTGATGAAAATATTCCAGGATTTTTCTCCATATAGTGGACTTCACTGGAGCCCAAACGGTTGAAGGTCAAAATTACAGTTTACAGCGATCCCAGACAAGAAATAAGGGTCTTATCTAGAGAAACCATCGCTCTTTTTCTAAAAAAATTTTTTAAAAATTGTTTTAACCATAAATGCTCATCTTGAACTAGCTCTCTTCTTCTTCTCTATTTGAATTCCAGCAGTGTAGACACTGCTAAGTGTATTACTGCCCTCCACAGGTCAAAGTTTGAACTAAATTGTCATATACAATATGCTAGTGCAAGTACATAACAATTAGTTCAAACTTTTGACCTGAGGAGGGCAGTAATACACTTAGCAGCTTCTACACTGCCGGAATTCTAATAGAGAAGAAAGCTAGTTCAAGATGAGCATTTATGGTTAAAAAGTATAAAATTTTAATTTTTTTTTTTTAGAAAATGACCAATTGTTAGATAAGACTCTTATTCCTCGTCTGGGATCATGTAGAGCTCTTTGAAGCTGCACTGAAACTGACATTTGGACCTTCAACCCGTTGAACCCCAGTGAAGTCCACTATATGGAGAAAAATCCTGCAATGTTTTCATCAAAAACCTTCATTTCTTTTCGACTGAAGAAAGAAAGACATGAACATCTTGGATGACATGGAGGAGAGTAAATTATCAGAAAATTTTCATTTGAAAGTGAACTAATCTTTTAAGGCATCGATATACTTCAAACGAAATCGAAGAATGATCTTATGTGACATCATTTCGAATATAATCAGGCCAAAATGAAGTTCGAAACAGCTTGCCAAGATGAACTTTCAGGAAAAACCTGAAAATAGTAACCTTCGTACTATCATTGGTCTGTGGCGATAACATAACAGGAGGTGTGCGCTGACG
Organism: Chanodichthys erythropterus; assembly: GCF_024489055.1. NCBI lineage: Eukaryota > Metazoa > Chordata > Actinopteri > Cypriniformes > Xenocyprididae > Chanodichthys > Chanodichthys erythropterus. The sequence continues at coordinate 39,277,696 of NC_090238.1, read as the reverse complement.
CTCTGCCTTCTTTCACGTGGAACTCTTCTCTGACTCATTTCATCTTTTGAGTTCGTCAAGGTAAGATTTCCGCATTTGAAAACATGAACATGCTAGATAGTTGCTTTATAGTACAAAATGAAGTTGTGCTTCTGATGAAATGAGGCACTGACACTGTTTTTCACAACTTAGTCTCATGGACAGACATACTTGTGGTAACATTTTTGCAAGTCGCAAAATACGTACAAATATGTACATATCACTGCAGTTTCCAATAGAAATGAACACTAGGGGCAGTAAAACAGCAAGCACTTTTAATCGTTTTCATACACCGTTATGATTACAGGGTCAGATTATGGATTAATAAACACTTGTTTTTACGTCTCAAAACGCTTTTACCAAAGTGCGTGATTTGTAAACAAATACATTTTGGACTTGGCATCGCTCCATATATTTCACTTTTCAGTCATAATAAGTTATGATACGGTGATGCACTTAAGATGCGGAAGCCTTGGGTATGAATCCTGTGAAAGACGAGTCATGGTAAAGGAACTCAAAGACGAGAGATCAAAACAAGCTAAAATGGTATGATTACGAATATTTTTATGTCACATTTGCTAGGTTTACGTGTAGTGTTGGTGGTACATTATTTTTAAATGTAATGAAGCATTAGCAACACTCACCGGACATTTCAAATCAGAACTGCGGTGACACATATAAAACCAACGTAATATAAACGTGCCATATTTACTTTCATCTGAATTGGATGACTAGTAATTTCCTACTACTAAATTCAGAAAAAACAGAGATTCTAATTATTGGACCAAAAACCATGCGTGGCATATTACTGCACACGATGTGTATATTAAACAGGCCTTTACACATCCGTGAGTCACGGCTCGTTAGCAACACTCGTTTAACAGGGACGCCAAACCACCACAAGGTTTTAGCTCTAAACTTTTCCAAAAACATAAGCTCATCTTAATTTCGTTAATGAAAACTAATTAAATCTGTTTGCTGACAACCTTTTTTCCATGACTAAAAGCCTGTTCACACCAAGAATGACAGCTATAACTATATTAATATTCACACCAGTGCATGATATCATTCTGTTTATTAAACGTCTTATTAAAAAACCACAACTTGATCCTAGAGAATTAGTCAATTACAGGCCGATCTCAAATCTCACTTTTCTGTCAAAAATACTAGAAAAGGCAGTTTCATCACAACTATGTTCCTTTTTAGAAAGAAATAGTATCTGTGAGGATTTCCAGTCAGGATTTAGGCCGTACCATAGTACTGAGACTGCTCTCATTAGAGTTACTAATGATTTGCTCTTATCATCAGATCGTGGTTGTATCTCTCTATTAGTGTTACTGGATCTTAGTGCTGCATTTCTATTGATCACAATATTCTCTTAAATAGACTTGAAAACTATGTTGGCATTAGTGGAATTGCATTGGCATGGTTCAAATCATACTTATCTGACCATCATCAGTCTGTAGTAGTAAACGATGAGATGTCATATCAATCACAAGTTCAATATGGAGTACCGCAAGGCTCAGTACTAGGACCATTGATCTTCACTCTGTACACGCTTGGGAGATATCATTAGGAAGCATGGCGTTAGTTTTCACTGTTACACTGATGATACTCAGCTCTATATTTCTTCACGCCCTGACGAAACTTACCAATTCACTAAAGTAACGGAATGCATAGCTGATATAAAAAACTGGATGACCAGTAATTTCCTACTACTAAATTCAGAAAAAACAGAGATTCTAATTTTTGGACCAAAAACTTCTTCACGTAATAATCTAGAATACTGTCTAACACTTGATGGCTGCTCTGTTAAGTCTTCGTCGTCAGTTAGGAACCTGGGTGTGCTCTTTGATACCAATCTTTCATTTGAAGGCCATGTTTCTAGCATCTGTAAAACCGCATTCTTCCATCTTAAAAATATATCTAAACTACGACATATGCGGAGCAGTTAGTTCATGCGTTCATGACACTCAAGGCTTTACTGGGTGGTTGTCCTGCACGCTTAATAAACAAACTCCAAACTCCAGCTGGTCCAAAACGCACTCGCTGAAACTGCTTATTCTGGTTAATTTGATGACTGCAGTACTCTGAGCTCTGGTTAACACATTTACCATGTTTAACTGCTTCCACAGAACAGATGTGTGTGATCATAAACCAACCATGAGCTTCAGCCTCAACAAACACATCTGATTATGAGCCACTGAACTGAACCTGAAGCCCAAACGCTCCTCTGACGTGTCACACATCCAGCGCTGAACACCATCTGCTACACACACACACACACACACACACACACACACACACACAGCTAGAGGAAATGTCAGCCGCACGCGTCCTGTCGCTCTGTATTTATCGTGTGTGTGCCGGCGGTGTCGCTCATCTCCGGTCTGTCTGGAGGACGATCACAAGAAAACACCAGCAAGACCTTCAGCTCTTCTTCATGACACTCCTCCTCTTCTTCAGCGCTGGATTCATTGATCGCTGATGATGAAGGTGTAAGAGCATCATCTCACAGACACGCCTGAACCACATCTGAACCTGCAGATCAACTTCATGAACTCATTAGAGTCAGATGAAGAACAGAGGTGAACGTCTGAAAGCATCACAGCAGATCTATGCTTATTTTGGGGTATGCATAAAAAATGCTGGATGGAAATGCCAAGATGCACATAAATTATAAAAAATCCTTTAAAGCTAATAGAGGCAGATACATTTTTTATCCGATAAGAAGAAGTGCATAAACTGTGCTGGAAACACATTTACTGAATAAATCCCTCAAAACCTCATGTGACTTTGCCTCAACAGAGGCTGTGACAGTGTTGATGTGAATATGAGACATCTGGGGGTTTATATATAGAAATAAAGCTGATTTGACGTTTAGAGCTCAATTTGTTTTGTGGAAGAGTTTTGATAAAAGTGAAGATGCACATTTATAATGTTGCATTTAGAGAGTTCAACAATAGAATAATTCATCCAAATATTATGAAAAATTACACATTCCATCATCAATTACGCACTCTGATGTTGTTCAAACCGGTTTGATTCTCTTTTTTTTTTTTGTGGAACATAAAAGAAGATATTCAGCAGATGTTCATGCACTGGAAGTAAATGATGCAAAGCTTCTACAATAGAAGAAAAACACGCTAACAGTGCAAGGCAGGGCAAGTTTATTTATATAGCGCACTTCATATTCAAAGTGCTTTACATGATATATAAGAATAAAAATGAAATGCATAAGAAATAAAAACTCGTAATGAATGATGCGTTACACTTTCTTCGTAAGTTGAATATGGAAGGTGGTCTGGCGGAAGCTAGATATTTTACTTAACTTGTTAAATATAGATTTTTTTTACTGATTTCAAATCACAAATTACATGCCGTTTTGAACATTTTACAATATATGGTTCATGCTAAATAACTAAATCATTCTTGTATTAGGCAAAAAAAATGTTTTCACAAAAATCACAGAAATGTAAATAGCATTTTTTGAAACACATTTTCCATATTCTCGTCACGTCATGTTAGTGATCATTAAACATTTCTGTTAAAATGTTCACTCTACAAACAGCACTGCATTAAATTACAAAGAGATGAAACCCCTAACAAACAATTCATCATTGAGAGATGATTTTAGTCCAATAAGAGATGGACAGACACAATACTGCTTTTATTACTCACATGACAAAATCTCTGCTTGTGTAAAAGACATAAAAGATTGGCTTAATTCAAATTTTCTGAAACTCAACATGGACAAAACTCAGATTATTTTCATTGGAACTCCCTCACTTACCACCAATATTTCTACCAATCTCACCTGTGAAATTGCTGGTTCTCACATCAAAACATCCAATACTGTTAAAAATGTAGGTGCTATCATTGACTCCACCCTATCTTTTCAGTCTCATATTTCCTCTGTAACCAAATCTGCATTCTTTCACCTACGTCACATTGCCCAACTCCGTCCCTTCACCAAAGACGCTGAAACTGTCATCCATGCATTTGTCTCATCACGCCTTGATTACTGTAATGCTCTTTTCATTGGTCTACCTGCCAGCTCCATTTCCAGATTACAATACATTCAAAACTCTGCTGCTAGAATACTCACCCACACCAAGCGTTCTGCTCACATCACCCCAATTTTGTATGATCTCCACTGGCTTCCAGTTGCCTACCGTATTAAATTCAAAATTCTCCTGCTCACTTTTAAATCTGTGCATGGTTTGGCTCCCCCTTATCTCTGTAATATGCTCGTCCCCTACATCCTGACTTGCTCACTACGTTCCTCTGACTCTGGCCTTCTCGTTGTCCCTCGGCATCGCCTCTCTTCAATGGGGGGCAGATCATTCAGTACCATCGCACCCAAACTCTGGAATTCTCTCCCACGCACACTCTGTTGTGTAAATAATATCTCTGAATTTAAATTATTACTCAAAACTCATCTGTTTTCTGAATGCTATACCTCTTGATTTGATTCATTGATTGCACTTTCTCTGAATGTTATGTCTCAAGTCCTGATTTGTAATTTTGTACTTGACTCTTTATTTCTTTATACTTCCATGTTCATTATTGTTTCTCTCTTTGTCTACTCGTATTATCTGTTCTTTGTTATGTACACTGTAAAGCGTCCTTGAGCTCTGGAAAGGCGCTATATAAATAAAACATATTATTATCAAGACTTTTTAGGACTCAAGTCCTAAAATAAAAGTCCTTTTATTTTGCACACATTTATCTGTTTACTGATAGATAAGCCTTTCATCCTGTCCTTTATTCCTCAATTGCTCTTGTTTTAAATTCCTCAAGTTTCTGAGCTCTTTGTCATTTTCAAGTTTCCTTCCTTTCTCAATCAAGTCCAAATGAATGAAAGAAGAGTTGAATGTAGATTTTAATGCCGTCTCCATTAATTTATCCAAACACTCCACAAGCCTGATCTTCTCTGCCTCATTTCTAGATTTCATTCTCTGATTTGGTCAAAGTTTTTTTTCTCCAAACTCCTCTTCAAATTTCTTTTTTAGATCATCATTTGTGTATATATGTAGATCCCTTCTACCAGTCCTCTGTTCTCCTCAATTGCTCTCTTTTTAAGTTCCTCGAGTTTCCGAACTCTTGCTTGATTTCCAGTTTCCTTCACTTTCTCAATTATGAAGTCTATATGTATGAAAGAGGAGATGGATGTAGATTTTAATGCCGTCTCCATTAATTTATCAAAACACTGATAACACTCTTCCACAAGCCTGATCTTCTCTGCCTCCATCTGCTGGATGTCCTTCTCTAGTTTGATCATCAAACTTCTTTTCTCTCCAACGTCCTCTTCATATTTCTTTTTCAGATCATATTTTGTTTTTGTGACCTTCCTTGTTTTAGGCACATATATTTTAGAATCTTTGACATGTTTAGTGTGGTCACACCTCCCTGTACAGACTGTACACTTTCCCTCATCCATCACACTACACCAGGAGAGATCTCTGACCCACCAGCATCCGGGATAGTGGCAGTTCTCCTTACAGACTTCACAATGGGTCGCCCGTTTGCTCCATTTCCACCATGGTGCATTTATTGGGACCGCTTCTTTGTAGGGTTCATCAACTTCATACTGAAAGTTGTTTTGCTCTTTCTTGTAATTTTCCAATGTATCCAAAGCAGTTTTGGTTTGTTCAAGCTCTTTTTTTTTCAGTTCTGCCAGTTTGATTCTGTCCCTTAAATTGCCGACACTGGCGTCCAGCTGTTTTCTGGCTCTGAGCACAACTTCAGTAATGTCTAAGCTTTTTGGGTTAATGTTATTCAAATGATCGAAGAACTTGCTGAAATTTTCAACTCCATTGTTCCAAGATGTTTTGTAAGTGTCTCGGTCTTCCTCATCAGAGTACTCACTCTGACAGTTGTCAAATAAAAAACAAATATTTTCATTATTTTTTACATATTTAGTAAAGGATTCTTTGAGGAAATTCATGATTCTTTTGGGGAGATTTTTTTTTTCCTGGTGTGTGAAGAGCAGCAGGATGTGTTTTTCGATATCTTTGCCAAATAATGACAGAATTTCATCCAAGATATAGCGCTGTCTCTCATGGAGTCGAACATCTGTTGCATTCAGCACGATACACACTGCATGAATTTCATGAATGCCGTCCTCAGATCTGAACAACTCCTGTAGAGCTTCAGAAACGCGTTTGTCTTTATCAAAGATCTCCGTGTCTCCAAATCCAGGTGTGTCGATCACAGTGAGGACGAAAGGGCTGTCCAGTGCATTAACATCATAAACAGTCACTGCTTTTGTCTGAGACTCAGTTTGGTCTTCAGGTATCTCAGTGACCTCAAGCCACATCTTGTGTTCCCATCTGACTCCCATGCTGTAATTGATCATTGCATTGATGAGGGTGGACTTCCCTGTTCCTGTTTCTCCAACCATTAGTATGATCTTACGAGGTTTGTCTTTTTTTTGTCCAATTCTCTCTCTCTTTAGCAACTTTCCTTCTGTTAAGACCGTTGTGTTCAGTATATATTTCGTAGTGGGTCCTTCAATTGATTTACTGTTTCTAAGAATTTCTATCAGTTCACTCTTCAACAGAATATCTGAGTTTTCAGACCTACATAAAAAAAGAGCACATTTATTATTTGTAAGGTAATGACAGATGTGCTGAATTAATGTTCAATGTCTGTCATGTGAAAACACTGTAGCATACGACTCTGAAACATTATTTGTTGCATACACTTCTTAAAAAACATAGTATGCAGTATGCGCTGTGTACTGGGCAGTAAGCAGTAATTTAGTGCCATTTTGAATGCAAATAGACACTCTTGCAAACTTGATGCCACTTTGTTCATTTGTAGCATGCAAAAACCTATGTATGTAACTTCTGACTGTAAAAATTTACCAGAGTAAGTAGTGATAGTAATGCGCCTTACTGTTTAGACTTCGAAGATGCCATGACTGGTTTCAGGATGAATGCCTGAAGATAGAAAAGTGTAAAAAACACAACCTCTTCACAACAGATGACAGGAGAGAGAATAGAGAGCTCACAATGTCCCACAATCAAACCTGAATGAAAACAAGACCAATAGCTGTATTTATACCCTGATAACACCCTCTTTCTTCATGTCATGTGATTTACAGGAAATTTTGTGGGCAATTTGTGTGAATCATGTGATTTTGACAAACTGAGTCAGAATAAACAAGACCACTGAACTGCTGAAGGTTACTGAAACCTTCAACAGCATGTAACTTAATAAATCTGCGAAATACTTGCATAAAGAACGTGTGTGTGTGGGGGGGCATACTGAGCTAGATGCATCTGTGCAAAATAACGTATGCTGCCATTACCTCTTTCATTATTTGTCAATGTATAAATTGGAAGAATGTGATATTATTGTCCATCTGTATATAAATAAAGGCTTTCGCACCTGGTAGTTCTAGGAACTAAGCACCAGGGTGGTTCCCTGAGAACTAACTGTTCCCCTAGGGCTGTTTTCCTGGCTGCATTCACACCGCCAGTAGGAACTCTGAAGTGACGTAAGCTGTGCTTGTTATTTTGATGGCACAGATTCTCAGTTTTCATTAGTTTACAATTTATTTAACAGGTTCTAAAAAGTATTAGCGCTTGCTGTGTGGTTGATGTCCAATGTCACTAGCTGAGCAGAAATGCATAATCATGTTTTGCTTGGTCTGCTCAAAGTTGCGTTGGATTTTCTCTTCAACTCGAGAGGTCCATCTATCATTGTTTTCCATGTTCGTAGAGTTAGTTTGTGGAGTAAATAATGGCTGACGCCGGTGTTTGGCGTGCATTCAGACAATCTATATGCAATACAGACACAACACACACACAAAACAAGGAACAGCCAACAGGGGCGTCACACTGGTTCTCCCATTCGGCCTTGGTTTTATGAACCAGGGTGTGGATCTGCTGTCCTGGGGCAATCCTCTCTTATGTGGAGTGGAAATTGAACAGGGAAGTGGTCGAACGGATTTAAAGCACATACGGCAGAGTGACAGTGGATCTGTGTAATGAGGTTAATAGGTCAGAGAAGAATAAGGTGGGGACCGGCGAACCTTCAAACAGATTTTAAAGGTGCTATAGAGGATGTTTTGTTTTATACATTTTTGCAATATTACTTGAAACTGTCTTTACTAACTGATAAAATACTATTTATTAGGTGCACTGAAAGGAATAATATTAATCATCTTTGCACGAGGTAGGGCCTTAAAAACATCAGCCAATCGTTTACGCGATCATCGTGGTGGTAAACACTCGTGCACGAGATTTGGCACGAGATTAGAGCTGAAACATGACAAACCAGGGCCCAGATCAGGACGCAGACAAACTGGCTAAACCGACCGTCTGCTAGCCGCCTCATGTCACAGAACTCAGATAATTCACAGCACATAGAAACACTTTCACCTAGATATTATCACATAGAGACTGTGTCTGTACCTCGAACTAGTAAATACAAAAAACTTCCAAAACCTTTTAAGGGTAAAAATTTAATTGATGTTCAAAAAATGAAAATCACAGATAAATCAGATAAACAAATGATAAAGCTTGGGTTACTGAATATTAGATCTATTTCTTCAAAAGCACTTATTGTAAATGAAATTATCACAGACAATAAACTAGACTTGCTGTGTTTGACAGAAACCTGGCTAAAACCAGACGATTACATTACTTTAAATGAATCTAGTCCTCAAGGTTATGATTATCGACACAATCCTCGACAGAAAGGCAAAGGGGGAGGTGTTGCTGTAATTTATAGTAATATATTCAGAATCATTCAAAAGAATTTCAAATATAATTCCTTTGAAGTGATGGTGCTTTATGTAACATTATGTAAATTGACATTTGTGCTGGCTACTGTATACAGGCCACCAGGGCACCATACTGACTTTATCAAAGAATTTGCTGAGTTTCTATCAGAGTTAGTACTGGCTGCGGATAAAGTCCTTGTTGTTGGTGATTTTAATATCCATGTAGATAATAACAAAGACGCATTTGGATTGGCATTTGCAGACATTTTGAACTCTATTGGAGTTAGACAACACGTGTCAGGACCCACTCATTGTCGTAATCATACCCTAGATCTAATACTGTCGCATGGAATAGATATTGATGCTGTTGAAATTCTACAGCAGAGCGATGATATATCAGATCATTATTTAGTCTCGTGTATAATACAATTAGCCAAGGCTACAAAACCACCACCCAGCCATAAATATTGTAGAAAAATCACGTCTGCCACTAAAGATTGCTTTATAAATAATCTCCCCGAGCAGTTTCATCGCCTTAGTATACCTGACAACATAGAAGAACTCGATGCTGCAACAGAAACTATTGGCTCTCTCTTTTCCAGCACATTAGATGCGGTCGCTCCTTTACGTCTAAAGAAGATTAAGGAAACTAATCCAACGCCGTGGTATGATGAGCACACTCGGGCTCTAAAACGAGCTGTTAGAAAAGCTGAACGTAGTTGGAAGAAAACAAAACTAGAAGTTTTTCGCCTTTCGTGGAAAGAAAAAATGATTGAGTACAGAACAGCCATAAGAAATGCTAGATCTACTTATTTTTCAAATCTCTTAATAGAAAACAAACATAATCCTAGGTATTTATTTGACACAGTGGCTAAATTAACTAGAAACAGAGATTCAACTGCTGACGTTTCCATAGAGCACAGCAGTAATGACTTTATGAACTTCTTTACTTGCAAGATTGATAATATTAGAGAGAAAATTATAAACATGCAACCGTCTACAGTTTCTCTTCAGACAGTGCACTGTAGTGTCCCTGAGGTAAAACTAGAATCATTCGCCGCTATAGAAGAGGAAGAATTATCTAAACTTATCAAATCATCAAAATCAACGACATGTATGTTAGACCCAATGCCGACTAAACTACTGAAAGAAATGCTTCCAGAGGTCGTAGGTCCACTTCTTGATATAATTAATTCATCTTTAACACTAGGACACGTGCCAAAAACCTTTAAGCAGGCTATTATCAAACCTCTTATTAAAAAACCTCAACTAGATCCGAGAGAGATTTAGTAAATTACAGGCCAATCTCGAATCTACCTTTTCTGTCAAAGATACTAGAAAAGGCAGTTTCAACACAACTGTGTTCCTTTTTAGAAAGAAATGGAATCTGTGAGGATTTCCAGTCAGGATTTAGACCATACCATAGTACTGAGACTGCTCTCGTTAGAGTTACAAACGATCTACTCCTATCATCCGATCGTGGCTGTATTTCTCTATTAGTGTTATTAGATCTCAGTGCTGCTTTTGACACTATCGATCATAACATTCTTTTAAAAAGACTTGAAAACTATATTGGCATTAGTGGAATTGCTTTGGCATGGTTCAAATCATACTTATCTGACCGTTATCAGTCTGTGGTAGTTAATGAAGAGATGTCGTATCGATCACAGGTTAAATATGGGGTACCACAAGGCTCAGTATTAGGACCGTTGCTTTTCACTCTGTACATGCTGCCCTTAGGAGAGATAATTAGGAAGCATGGTGTTAGTTTTCACTGCTACGCTGACGATACTCAGCTCTATATTTCCTCGCGCCCTGACGAAACCTACAAATTCACAAAACTAACAGAATGCATAGCTGACATTAAAAACTGGATGACAAGAAATTTCTTATTATTAAATTCAGAAAAAACTGATTTCCTAATCTTTGGACCAAAACTTCCTCACGAAAAAACCTTGAATACTCTCTAACACTTGACGGGTGCTCCATTAAACCTTCGTCCTCAGTTAGGAACCTGGGTGTGCTCTTTGATACCAATCTTTCATTTGAAAGTCATGTTTCTAGTATCTGTAAAACCGCCTTCTTCCATCTAAAAAATATATCTAAATTACGACATATGCTCTCAATGACAAATGCGGAACAGTTGGTTCATGCATTCATGACCTCAAGACTAGATTATTGTAACGCTCTACTGGGTGGTTGTTCTGCTCGGCTTTTAAACAAACTACAGTTGGTCCAAAATGCGGCAGCTAGAGTTCTTACTAGAACCAGAAAGTATGACCATATTAGCCCAGTTCTGTCAACATTACATTGGCTCCCTATTAAACATCGTATAGATTTTAAAATCTTGCTACTTACTTATAAAGCTCTAAATGGTTTAGCTCCCCAGTACCTAAGTGAGCTCTTAATGCATTATAGTCCTTCACGTTTATTGCGATCTCAGAATTTAGGCCAGTTGATAATACGCAGAATATCAAAATCAACTGAAGGCGGCAGATCATTTTCCTATTTAGCACCTAAACTCTGGAACAATCTTCCTAGCATTGTTCGGGAAGCAGACACACTCTGTCAGTTTAAATCTAGACTAAAAACACATCTCTTTGCTCTTGCATACACATAACACATTATCAATACATTAACATTTTTCAAATCCGTTAAAGGATTGTTACGCTGCAATAATTAGGTCGGCCGGAACCGAGAACATTTCCTATAACACTAGATATACCTGTACATCAGAACAAGAATGGCATCTAGGCTAATATCTGTCTCTCTGCTTATCCTGAGGTTTGCCGGGTGCTGGATCCAGGCCGTATCCAGGTCAGATGGAGAACCTGCGTCTGGACCTGACTACAACGTAGCCCAGGATCCCCGTATCCGCTTACATATATTTATATATAATCGATTTTTAATCTCTATAATAAAAATGTACAATTCAGATTTTGATCTCCATATACATTTACATATATATATCTTCCAAGGGGTTTTTTCCCTCCTAGGACTTTTTTCCCAGTGCTAGCACGCTGGGTTTTTCTCCTAGGGGGTTTTTTCAACCCCTGGAAGTCAGCCGACATTGGCTTAATGTAGCACCATCTTGTATATGTTACATATAACCACGCTTGTTTGTACAGTTTTAACCACTTCCCTTTTTTTTCTGTGCTTCTAATATGTAAAGCTGCTTTGAAACAATTACCAATTGTAAAAGCGCTATATAAATAAATTTGACTTGACTTGACTTGATTTGGGAGGCGTTCCCTCAAAATGAGCTGTGAAGGAGGGGGGGCTGTTCTTATGCATGCGCTCATTTCAAAACTCAGTAACAGTCTTTGGTTTCTCAGTCGTCGAAAACATCCTCTGTATCCTCTTTAATATAGGTGGACAGTGACAGCTTCCCCGGGTTCGAGCAGCCAGCAGGAATCCCCTGTTCCCGATAGATTTCAAAATATTGTTTTAGATTCACGCAATTTCTGTGCATGTATGCAGTTCATGCCCGGGGATGCAGGGCTAATTCTGAAACCTAATCCTGCATTCATGCTATCCTTCCTCTTGAGTTAAGAGCTTTCTAACCACCTTTTACTTCATCAGAACAGCAGAAGTTAAATGTGTTGTGCCCAGTGCATGCTTTACGCATTTACACGGAAAGAACCAGAGGGTGCAGGAAGAGTGATAAGCTGTTCGTATCTTGGATGAAACCACGTATGGGGAAGCCGATAATTAAACAGTGTTTATCTCACTGGGTAGTGGAGGAAATTTCATTGGCATATTCCAGTAAGGGTCTTATGTTATGTGCACACTCAACAAGGGCAATGTCAACTTCGTGGGCTCTTTTTAAAGAGTCACGAGACAGGATATTTGTGAAAAGATTTACACCCATTAACATGATTATAATGTTGAATGCATAACATACCATTCATAATTTTGGGGTTAGAAAGATTTTTTTTAATGTTTCTGAAAGAATTCAAGTTTATTATTAATTTAGAAATGATTACTTTTATTATTATTATTATTACTTTAGAAAGATTATTCCAGTTTAAAGTGTACTTTAATCCTGTGATCAAGCTGAAATTTCAGCATTATTTGAGGTTATGTTGGTGACCTTAAACTGCAACCATTTGAATTGCAGTATGCATTTTAAGTGTATTTAAATACAGAATAGAATAGAAAAGGGGGGGGGGGGGGATTATTTTGACTTATTTATGCAGATGAAATGTTTTAATTGTGGTGAAGTTGGGCATTTAAAGTTGCAGTCTGTAACTTTTAGCGAAACAGAAATGCATGTTTCTTGCGGAGCTACTTCTCGATGTTTATGTCTATGACGAGTCACATTCATTTACATTTATTCATTTGGCAGAAGCGACTTACAAGTGAGGAATACAGCAAACAAGTCGACACAAGAAGTGCTCATAATACAAGCTATAGGCAGTGCTCAGATTATCCTAAGATACAATAGAGAGGGATTAGAGGAAGTGAAAGGATAGGAATTTTTTTTTAAGATGAGGTTAAGTGCTCACGAAAGAGATGAGTTTTCAGCTGTAGGAGTGTAGACTCGTAAGAGTGAGTGGAAGTAAGAGTGGGCTGAGCCTGTGGTAGATCTGTAAGCAAGCGTCAACGCCTTGAATTTGATGCGAGCAGCAAGTGGTAGCCAGTGAAGAGAGTTGAAGAGAGGCGTGACGTGGGCTCTTTTGGGCTCGTTGAAGACGAAACGTGCTGCTGCGTTCTGAGAAGAGCCAGAAGAGCATTGCGGTAATCAAGCCTAGAAATGACCATGTTTGTTCTGTTAGAAAGAGCCTGATTTTCCTGATATTGTAAAGTGCAAATCTGCTTGACCGAGCTGTCCTTGCAATGTGGTCCTTGAAGGTCAGTTGGTCATCAAGGATTACTCCAAGATTTCTGGCCGAATTTGATGGGGTAATTGAGGATGTGCTTAGCTGGATGCTGAAATCGTGATTTAGAGTCGGATTGGCAGGGAAGACGAGAAGCTCAGTCTTAGCCAGGTTGAGCTGTAGATGATGTTCTTTCATCCATGCCAAGATGTCCGCCAGACAGCTTGAGATTCGTGCAGCTACTGTGGGATCGTCTGGATGGAATGAAAGGAAGAGTTGTGTGTCATCAGCATAGCAATGGTAGGAGAAACCATGTGCCTGAATGATGGGACCAAGTGATGTAGTGTAAATGGAGAAGAGGTCCAAGAACTGAACCCTGAGGAAAACCCGTGGTCAGCTGATGAGCTTTGGATACCTCCCCTCTCCAGGCAACCCTGAAAGACCTTCCTGAGAGATAGGATTCAAACCAGAGAAGTGGAGTACCTGAGTCACGCAGGTACTGGGTTATTCCGCAGCAGTGGCGACAGTATGGTACAATTTTGTATTTTGAGATCAATTCATGACACTAAACAATATTCTCCTCTAAAACATCCTCAATGTCTTGGCTTCATGTTGACAGACTGGTGGCAATTGGATGAATCCTCTAGGAGAAGTATATCAAATTCAAGAGCACGTGTCAAATTCAACCCATAATAGCCGACTTCCAGTTGGGTGGAGCTAATGTGCTTGCAAAAACAACTGTGTCATGGCGTTTTCTCTCATTATAGCAGGTACTAGGAAACCACCAGTGTCATCTACACTACATCCTGCATGCTCACATAAAGCCTTCTTGGGCAAATGCAAAGTCCAACACATCCTGTTTCTATAATCATCTATCTATCTACAGGCATCCATTTACAAAAAAAAAAAAAAAAAAAAAAATGCAGATCATGTGACGATATTAATTGTGCATCATCATTAATCATCGGAGAGTCCTGCTGCAGTAACAGGATCATCACACACACATTCTGTGCTTCACAATTAAACCTGAATTAAAGCTTTAAACGGCCGTAATCTTGATTAACTGATGCTGATCAAATGATTTCTAGCGTTTCCTTCAGGCTGTGAGTGCCATTAAAACGTCATTAACCCACAGCAGACTGATGCAGATCTACTGCTGCAGAAACACCATCAAACACTCCAAACGTCACTCCCTGCTCAGTGCATTCAAACCTGAACCCGTGTTGATCTGCAGTAAATATCAAAATATCCTCAAAACAGAGACACTTACAGAACCTGAGAAGAGAATCAGGACATTTAGATGTGATTTGGAGTTTCTAATATATTCTATTTAATGTAGTGAGAGTCACTATTAAAAATCATTTTCACCAATTGATATAAGGCTAAAAATAAAATATAAATATTAGAAAAATAATAAAAAATGAAAAATAAAAAAATAGAATTGGTAACTAACTGAAATTAGTTTAGGTTGAAGTATTACAAAAATACATAAATATTAAATGAAAAATTAAAAGCTTAAATGAAAATTAAATATTTTTTGCTTCGGCAACTAACTTAAATAAATACATTTAAGTTGAAGTATTCAAATTCTATAAATATATATTTTTCCACTATGTCATAACAAGATATTGTCATGAAAACGACATCTTTTTCTTGTTAAAATGACATTTTCTCACAAAAAAATATTGTAGTTAAAACAATATTTTTTCTTGCAATAACGAGATGTTAAAATATCTTGTTGCAATAATGAGATGTTATGTTGTTAAAATCACATCTTTTCTCGTAATGATGAGATGTCATAAAAACTACATATCTGTATTGTTAAAACGTCATTTTCTCATAATAACAAAATACTGTAGTTAAAACATCTTTTCTCGTAATGATATGACGTAAAATACATAATTTTCTTGTTAAAACATCATTTTCTCACAATAATGAAATATTGTAGTTAAAACTATGCTTTCTTGCAATAACGACATCTTTTTCTTGTTAAAACATTTTCTAGTAATAACATCCTTTCTCACAATAACGAGATGTCGTTAAAGCATTTTCTCTCATAATAACGAGGTGTTGTTAAAGCTGCAGTCTGCAATTTTTCCTCTTTGTCGCCATCTCTTGTTTGAAACCTGCAATTGCAGTCATATGCGGAACAGTTATCTGTACATGCGTTGTGCCTCGGCTCAGCTCGTCAGTGCGGATGAATCTAATGCTTGCTGTCAGTCACGCACCGGTGTGGATACTGAACTTCAGAATCACAGATTCTGCGTCTTGAAAGTGTGACCAATATAAACATTTTCACTGGAAAATCTAATCTGAACAAGTAAGTAACATGTCTGCCACTTTTGTTCTGACCAACTGAGGAAAAAAAGCATTAGGCCTACAATAAATCACGCTGCCAATGATGATTAAATCTAACGATCGCTTAGCTCGGATCATGCCAAACCGTGCAAATTATTATTACTGTTATACTCTTATATTGTTATATTGCGTGACTGTGTGTATATTAGCGTTACCTGTAGATTTTATTTGGCTACAGCTGGATCTCCAGTTGTCACTGATGATTGTCATTTGGACCTTTCTGGATTACAATCCGCCATCAAAATGATGTTTAGTTAATGATAAGTTTTGTTCATGTTTTTGAGGAAGACATAACCTGTCCATTTCTCCTGGACTAGATTTTTTCTAGAATTTACACCAAAACAGTGTCATACAATGACATGTGATGATGATGAGCTACAGATGGGACTAAAAGCCAGAAAAAACAACATAAAAACGAACACATTTATGCGGAATCTTGTTTCCACCACAGAATAAAACAATATAAAAGATGATTGTGACTGCTCACAATTCTAACTTCTTTTTCTCAGAATTATAAAATTTATATCAAGCAACTGAGAGAAAAAATTCAGAATTGTAAAAATCTCAATTACATTTGTCATTTTTATTCAGTGGCGGAAACAAGCACACATGTACTATTCTCTCTCAGCTGTCTTTATATCTGATCTGATCCATGAATGTAGTGTTGTGTGACCTTGCATTGACACGTATAGGGAAGTGTTGTTGTTTACGAGGGCCGGCGGCCCCGCAGCACGAGCAGTGTTCGGCGACACGCTTCCTTCAGACGTCCTCCTCTCAGCACAGAGCAGCTGACGCTCCCATCAGCGCCGATGTGACATTTCAGCAGGCGTGTGATTAGCAAACTGCTCAATTTGGCCTCGTGTGACGTGAGACCTTTAAGAAACATCGCTCAACGATGAGACGTCTGTGTCTAAAAGGCTTCTGGTTCACGTCTGCAGCTCTGAGCTCAATGCATTTATTTATAGAGCTTAAAGAAACACTATAATAGCTGACCTGTGCCTCTCAATCAATAAACATCTACATGCTCAACAGATCAACAGATATATGCATTAACAATGAAAAAAAAAGAAATGTTTTATATGCCACAGAGAACCACAGTGAAAAATGTAAAATGCTAATGTGTATATATATATATATATATATATATATATATATATATATATATATATATATATATATATATATATATATATATATATATATATATACACACACAATTGGGAAATTAAAACACAAATTCTTAATCACTTCTAAAACAATCAAAATAAAAAACTAAAAATGAATTTAAATCATAAAAATATGAACTTAAAATAAATAATTAAATAAAAATAAAATACAAAATAATTAAACCATAGAATAAAAATGGAATAGTAAAAAACAAACAAACAAAAAAAACAAGACAAAAGCTAAAAAAATAAATCCTAAAAATGTAAATCGAAAATATTATCAAAATAAAACGCTTACCAAAAATGAAAATAATTAATTTTAAAATAAAAACAATGAAAATTTAATTTACTAAAAACTTAAATCACAAAAAATTTAAAATTTAAATAATTTAAAACATATTTAAACAAAAATAAATTTTAAAATTAAAACAATGAAAATATAAAATTACTAAAAATGTATTAAATAATAAAAATAAAAGCTTAAGTAAAAAATGTTAAATAAAAAAGAAAATATTTAAATCATAAAATAAAAATGAAAAAGTTCTAAAATTCAAAAACGTAAATCGAAAATAAAAAGTTTGTTTAATTTAAAAACCATAAGAATAAAACACTTACTGAAAATGAAAATCATTAAATTAAATCATAAAAATTAGATGTAAAAATAATTAATTTTAAAATAAAATAAAATAAAATAAAAAAGTAAATCACAACAAATGTAAAATTAACATAAATAACAAAGAGTAAAATTAAATAAATAACAGAAATTACAAACATATTTAGACAAAAAATATGATTCAAATTATTTTTAAAAATAAAACGAATAAAACATTTACTAAAAACGAATTAAATCATAAAAATAAAACATTGTTAAAAAGAAAATAAAAATGGAAAAAAATAGTAAAAAAACCCAACAAGCCTAAAAATGTAAATCAAAAATAAAAACAAAAAATAAAAACTTAAAATAATCTTACTAAAAATGTAAAATTAAAATAAATGATGCAGAAATGAGCACGTGCTTCAACAGAAGAGATTATTGCATCAATATCTTTATTTGTCCTTCAAAAGAAATGCACAATTCAGCAAAGCTACGACATACAAACAGCCAAACAAGAGCATTTCCATCTGAATCAGGAGACGGGAACGTGACAACAGCAGCCCGCAAACCTCCACACGCCGACCTTTGACCCACATCAGGAGGAAACGCACGTCTTGCATAGCTCAGATGTAATGGAGGTAAGGCACTTCACGAAGGTTTTATTAGGCATCTCATCGTCTCGTCTCGGCAAGCAGGAAAGGGGATCAGAGGATGAACGTCCAACGCGCTTTTGGCATCATGCTCTCCAAACGCTGAAGTAGGATTCTTGTGCATATACGGGTGGAGACGTTGTCCGGAAACCCCAGAGTTTCTCAAAAAAGACGGAAAAACGTTGTGCAATGGTTTTGGGGTCGAAGAAGGCAACGTGTTGAGCTTTTTTTGACCGAAAAACAGTAAAACAAACGTTTGAATCCAAAGCAAACGTCCAGACAGAAAGAGTCTCCACTGAATTGGCACCGTTTCTGGAGGTAACGCAGGTCCTGGTGTGATCTAGCCCAGCTGGTCTTCATACTGCTTCCGGAAGCAGTCGCCGGCGGGAAAGAAATCCCAGCATCTCTCCTGATACATCTTCCACACGTACGACTCCTGCGGACACACCAACAACATCCACAGCTGCTGAACTAACGCCTCAAACGTCACATGACCGACACAAACATGTCTGACATTGCACACAAAAACACATTTTTAACCAATACTCAAAGCAATATTTATAGCAATATATTTATAGGCCTAATTCTTTTTAAATGATGCTTTTAATTTGTAGTTTTTAAATGTATTTATGCATTATGGGTATCATTTTGAGTATAGTAAAGGTGCGTAATACAAATATTATTATGATGCATACTGAATTACTGCAGTGTGTCAGTAAAGCTCTTCCTGCTCTTCTACATTCAGTGAAGATCATCATCATCATCATCAGAACTTACCTGACCCGTGTGCTCCGTTTCATCCTTGTTGATCAGGTACATCAAGAAAAACCTGAAACATCAGAACAGAACTAGAGTGAACTAAAACTAAACCTATTAAAAGACAATTGAATTAAAGCTGGAAAAAACTATATAAATATTAATAAAAACTATAGTAGTATATAGATAATACTAAAATAAAATGTTAAGTATTACTCTTATTTTGTTGGTCACATTCTGGGGTTTAAAATGATCATGAATGAACTTTAGTGAGATGAACATGTGACACTCACAGGTAGTTGGCGAGGTTGTGCTCTTGTAACGTGTGAGTCTCAAAGCCGTGAGGAGTCGTGTCAAAATAGTCATTACCGATGCCACAGATGAAACACTTAGTCTGAGAGGAGAAGAAACAACATCTGAATGTGTGACCACAATCATCTGAACAGACGGATAGACAGACGGACGGATGGAGAGAGACGGACAGACGGACAGACAGAAAGACAGACAGACAGACAGACAGAAAGTCAGACGGACAGAAAGTCAGACAGACAGAAAGTCAGACAGACAGATGGACGGAAGGACAGACAGTTGTGTCTTTGTACCTCCATGTCTTCTTTGACTTGTTCCTGTTGGTCTCTCAGCTCTCCAAACGCATCGATGATCAAACCTGTCCACACAAACACACTCTTACCATCAGTTCATCTGTCAAACACTCAGTGTTAGTGCGATGTTACAAATGTCACGGTTTCTTCCTGATCATGTGATGGTGTTGGCTTACCTTGAATGATGGCCAGCAGGATCACAATGACGAAGAAGAAGAAGGTGATGTCGAAGAGGATCCGGTAGAGCTCGTACGGGTCGCCCGCGGGATCCTCGATCTCGTCACCGATGCCGCCGCCGGCGCGAACGCCCACATACATGTGGAACAGATAACACTGACACACACACACGCCAGTTTACACCTGATCACTTCATGACATCATTACTCCAGTGTCACATGATCCTCCAGAATCATTCTAAACTTCATATTGGTGCTAAAACTGCTATTTTACATTGTACAAATATTTAAAACATTTAAATTTAAAATGCAGACTTATAAAGCAGAAGAGACTCCATTCAAAAACACTTAGAACATGAATCCCATCACTCACCGTCATCATATCGTCACATTTCATATCGGGCTCGTCCTCATCGCCGCTCTTGTTGTAGAACTTGCGGAAAAAGTTAAACGCCACGACGGTGTAGAGATACACAACCACAGCGAGCAGCCCGACCGTCAGCACCAGCTGAGAGAAACACACAAACACATGAAAGAAAGCAGAACATCACACCCGGAGCGAAGCAGGGCGGCAGAGGGAGTCAAACCTGTTTGCCGTTGTGCGTGACGGAGGACAGGATGGTCCGCAGGGTCTTGAATCCCATGGCAATGTCCAGCAGGTGGGCGGCGAAGAAGAAGTTATTATAGTGTCCCAGGATGGACATGGTGGTGTACCAGACCAGATACAGGAACGACTGCAACGACAGAACGAGGCGTCAGCGATCATGTGACCTCATCATGCTCATGAAGCAGTGCAAACACTCACGTTATCTGTGAAGACCACGCCCAGCTTCCACACGTGATACTTGGTGTCGATGGAGCTCAACCTGAAGAGCAAATAATTTGTTAAATAATAAATAATTAAAACCCCAAAATAAATAAAATTAAACATGCAGTTTGATGCAGAATGAGTGAAGGTGTTCCTGACCAGGACAGCAGCGAGGCGTCTTTCATGACCGTCTCTTCTGTCGGGTTGAAGTCCAAAGCGCTTTTATCCAAACCCAGCAGCTCAGCGATGCGCTCGGCTCCGTAGAGATCTCCGTACTTGTTTATAACCTGAGGCGACACACATAAAAATCATCAATGTGACGAGACGATGATCCTGAAGACCTGAACGCTCACAAGAGCATTGAATAAAACAACATTCGTGCGATACTGTTCTCGTTACTCATGCAATACTGCACGTTTGTTACTCGTGCGATATTACGGCTGTTACTTGTGCGATATTATGCACCCGTTACACATGAGATATTGTTCTTGTTACTCATGAGATATTATTCTTGTTACTCATGAGATATTATTCTTGTTACTCATGCGATATTGTTCTCGTTACTCATGAGATATTGTTCTTGTTACTCATGCGATATTGTTCTTGTTACTCATGAGATATTATTCTTGTTACTCATGAGATATTATTCTTGTTACTCATGCGATATTGTTCTTGTTACTCATGCGATATTGTTCTTGTTACTCATGAGATATTATTCTTGTAACTCATGAGATATTGTTCTCGTTACTCATGCGATATTGTTCTTGTTACTCATGAGATATTGTTCTTGTTACTCGTGCGATATTATTCTTGTTACTCATGAGATATTGTTCTTGTTACTCATGAGATATTGTTCTTGTTACTCGTGCGATATTATTCTTGTTACTCATGAGATATTATTCTTGTAACTCATGAGATATTGTTCTCGTTACTCATGCGATATTGTTCTTGTTACTCATGAGATATTGTTCTTGTTACTCATGAGATATTGTTCTCGTTACTCATGAGATATTGTTCTTGTTACTCGTGCGATATTATTCTTGTTACTCATGAGATATTGTTCTTGTTACTCATGAGATATTGTTCTTGTTACTCGTGCGATATTATTCTTGTTACTCATGAGATATTGTTCTTGTTACTCATGAGATATTGTTCTTGTTACTCATGAGATATTATTCTTGTTACTCATGAGATATTGTTCTTGTTACTCATGAGATATTGTTCTTGTTACTCATGCGATATTATTCTTGTTACTCATGAGATATTGTTCTTGTTACTCATGAGATATTATTCTTGTTACTCATGCGATATTGTTCTCGTTACTCATGAGATATTGTTCTTGTTACTCATGCGATATTGTTCTTGTTACTCATGCGATATTGTTCTTGTTACTCATGCGATATTGTTCTTGTTACTCATGAGATATTGTTCTTGTTACTCATGAGATATTATTCTTGTAACTCATGAGATATTATTCTTGTTACTCATGAGATATTGTTCTTGTTACTCATGAGATATTGTTCTCGTTACTCATGCGATATTATTCTTGTTACTCATGAGATATTGTTCTTGTTACTCGTGCGATATTATTCTTGTTACTCATGAGATATTGTTCTTGTTACTCATGCGATATTGTTCTCGTTACTCATGAGATATTGTTCTCGTTACTCATGAGATATTGTTCTTGTTACTCATGAGATATTGTTCTTGTTACTCATGCGATATTGTTCTTGTTACTCATGCGATATTGTTCTTGTTACTCATGCGATATTGTTCTTGTTACTCATGCGATATTGTTCTTGTTACTCATGCGATATTGCTCGCGTTACTCATGAGATATTGTTCTTGTTACTCATGCGATATTGCTCGCGTTACTCATGAGATATTGTTCTTGTTACTCATGCGATATTGTTCTTGTTACTCATGCGATATTGTTTTCGTTACTCATGCGATATTGTTCTCGTTACTCATGCAATATTGTTCTTGTTACTCATGCGATATTGCTCGCGTTACTCATGAGATATTGTTCTTGTTACTCATGCGATATTGTTCTTGTTACTCATGCGATATTGTTTTCGTTACTCATGCGATATTGTTCTCGTTACTCATGCGATATTGTTCTTGTTACTCATGCGATATTGCTCGCGTTACTCATGAGATATTGTTCTTGTTACTCATGCGATATTGTTCTTGTTACTCATGCGATATTGCTCTTGTTACTCATGCGATATTGCTCGCGTTACTCATGAGATATTGTTCTTGTTACTCATGCGATATTGTTCTTGTTACTCATGCGATATTGTTTTCGTTACTCATGCGATATTGTTCTCGTTACTCATGCAATATTGTTCTTGTTACTCATGCGATATTGCTCGCGTTACTCATGAGATATTGTTCTTGTTACTCATGCGATATTGTTCTTGTTACTCATGCGATATTGCTCTTGTTACTCATGCGATATTGCTCGCGTTACTCATGAGATATTGTTCTTGTTACTCATGCGATATTGTTCTTGTTACTCATGCGATATTGTTCTTGTTACTCATGCGATATTGTTCTCGTTACTCATGCGATATTGTTCTTGTTACTCATGCGATATTGCTCGCGTTACTCATGAGATATTGTTCTTGTTACTCATGAGATATTGTTCTCGTTACTCATGAGATATTGTTCTCGTTACTCATGCGATATTGTTCTTGTTACTCATGCGATATTGTTCTCGTTACTCATGAGATATTGTTCTCGTTACTCATGCGATATTGTTCTTGTTACTCATGCTATATTGTTCTTGTTACTCATGCGATATTGCTCGCGTTACTCATGAGATATTGTTCTTGATACTCATGAGATATTGTTCTTGTTACTCATGCTATATTGTTCTTGTTACTCATGCGATATTGCTCGCGTTACTCATGAGATATTGTTCTCGTTACTCGTGCAATATTGCGGCCGTTACTCGTGCGATATTGCGGCCGTTACTCGTGCGATATTGCTCTTGTTACTCGTGTGATATTTCTCTAGTTACTCGTGCGATATTGCGGCCGTTACTCGTGCGATATTGCAGCCGTTACTCGTGCGATATAGCGCTTGTTACTCGTGAGATACTGTGCAATATTGTTCTTGCTACTCATGAGATATTGTTCTTGTTACTCATGCGATATTGCGGCCGTTACTCATGCGATATTGTTCTTGTTACTCATGCGATATTGCGGCCGTTACTCATGCGATATTGTTCTCGTTACTCATGCGATATTGTTCTTGTTACTCATGCGATATTGCTCGCGTTACTCATGAGATATTGTTCTTGTTACTCATGCGATATTGTTCTTGTTACTCATGCGATATTGCTCTTGTTACTCATGCGATATTGCTCGCGTTACTCATGAGATATTGTTCTTGTTACTCATGCGATATTGTTCTTGTTACTCATGCGATATTGCTCTTGTTACTCATGCGATATTGCTCGCGTTACTCATGAGATATTGTTCTTGTTACTCATGCGATATTGCTCGCGTTACTCATGAGATATTGTTCTCGTTACTCATGCGATATTGTTCTTGTTACTCATGCGATATTGTTCTTGTTACTCATGCGATATTGTTCTCGTTACTCATGCGATATTGTTCTCGTTACTCATGCGATATTGTTCTTGTTACTCATGCGATATTGCTCGCGTTACTCATGAGATATTGTTCTTGTTACTCATGAGATATTGTTCTTGTTACTCATGAGATATTGTTCTCGTTACTCATGAGATATTGTTCTCGTTACTCATGCGATATTGTTCTTGTTACTCATGGGATATTGTTCTCGTTACTCATGAGATATTGTTCTCGTTACTCATGCGATATTGTTCTTGTTACTCATGCTATATTGTTCTTGTTACTCATGCGATATTGCTCGCGTTACTCATGAGATATTGTTCTCGTTACTCGTGCAATATTGCGGCCGTTACTCGTGCGATATTGCTCTTGTTACTCGTGTGATATTTCTCTAGTTACTCGTGCGATATTGCGGCCGTTACTCGTGCGATATTGCAGCCGTTACTCGTGCGATATAGCGCTTGTTACTCGTGAGATACTGTGCAATATTGTTCTTGCTACTCATGAGATATTGTTCTTGTTACTCATGCGATATTGCGGCCGTTACTCATGCGATATTGTTCTTGTTACTCATGCGATATTGTTCTTGTTACTCATGCTATATTGTTCTTGTTACTCATGCGATATTATTCTTGTTACTCGTGCGATACTGTTCTCGTTACTCATGAGATATTGTTCTTGTTACTCATGAGATATTGTTCTTGTTACTCATGAGATATTATTCTTGTTACTCGTGCGATACTGTTCTCGTTACTCATGAGATATTGTTCTTGTTACTCATGAGATATTGTTCTTGTTACTTATGCTATATTGTTCTTGTTACTCATGCGATATTGCTTGCGTTACTCATGAGATATTGTTCTTGTTACTCATGAGATATTGCTCGCGTTACTCATGAGATATTGTTCTTGTTACTCATGAGATATTGTTCTTGTTACTCATGAGATATTGCTCGCGTTACTCATGAGATATTGTTCTCGTTACTCGTGCAATATTGCGGCCGTTACTCGTGCGATATTGCGGCCGTTACTCGTGCGATATTGCTCTTGTTACTCGTGTGATATTTCTCTAGTTACTCGTGCGATATTGCGGCCGTTACTCGTGCGATATTGCGGCCGTTACTCGTGCGATATTGCGGCCGTTACTCGTGCGATATTTCTCTAGTTACTCGTGCGATATAGCGCTTGTTACTCGTGAGATACTGTGCAATATTGTTCTTGTTACTCATGCGATATTGTTCTCGTTACTCATGAGATATTGCTCGCGTTACTCATGAGATATTGTTCTTGTTACTCATGAGATATTGTTCTCGTTACTCATGCGATATTGTTCTTGTTACTCATGCGATATTGTTCTCGTTACTCATGAGATATTGTTCTCGTTACTCATGCGATATTGTTCTTGTTACTCATGCGATATTGTTTTCGTTACTCATGCGATATTGTTCTTGTTACTCATGCGATATTGCTCGCGTTACTCATGAGATATTGTTCTCGTTACTCATGCGATATTGTTCTTGTTACTCATGCGATATTGCTCGCGTTACTCATGAGATATTGTTCTTGTTACTCATGCGATATTGTTTTTGTTACTCATGCGATATTGCTCGTGTTACTCATGAGATATTGTTCTTGTTACTCATGAGATATTGTTCTTGTTACTCATGCGATATTGTTCTCGTTACTCATGCGATATTGTTCTCGTTACTCATGCGATATTGTTCTCGTTACTCATGAGATATTGTTCTTGTTACTCATGCGATATTACTCATGCGATGTTACTCATGAGATATTGTTCTTGTTACTCATGCGATATTGTTCTTGTTACTCATGCTATATTGTTCTTGTTACTCATGCGATATTGCTCGCGTTACTCATGAGATATTGTTCTTGTTACTCATGCTATATTGTTCTTGTTACTCATGCGATATTGCTCGCGTTACTCATGAGATATTGTTCTCGTTACTCGTGCAATATTGCGGCCGTTACTCGTGCGATATTGCGGCCGTTACTCGTGCGATATTGCTCTTGTTACTCGTGTGATATTTCTCTAGTTACTCGTGCGATATTGCGGCCGTTACTCGTGCGATATTGCGGCCGTTACTCGTGCGATATAGCGCTTGTAACAAGAACAATATCTCATGAGTAACAAGAACAATATCTCATGAGTAACAAGAACAATATCGCATGAGTAACAAGAACAATATCTCATGAGTAACGAGAACAGTATCGCACGAGTAACAAGAATAATATCTCATGAGTAACAAGAACAATATCTCATGAGTAACAAGAACAATATCTCATGAGTAACAAGAACAATATCTCATGAGTAACAAGAACAATATCTCATGAGTAACAAGAACAATATCGCATGAGTAACGCGAGCAATATCGCATGAGTAACAAGAACAATATAGCATGAGTAACAAGAACAATATAGCATGAGTAACAAGAACAATATCGCATGAGTAACGAGAACAATATCTCATGAGTAACGAGAACAATATCGCATGAGTAACAAGAATAATATCTCATGAGTAACAAGAACAATATCTCATGAGTAACAAGAACAATATCTCATGAGTAACAAGAACAATATCGCATGAGTAACGCGAGCAATATCGCATGAGTAACAAGAACAATATAGCATGAGTAACAAGAACAATATCGCATGAGTAACGAGAACAATATCTCATGAGTAACAAGAACAATATCGCATGAGTAACAAGAACAATATCTCATGAGTAACAAGAACAATATCTCATGAGTAACGCGAGCAATATCTCATGAGTAACGAGAACAATATCGCATGAGTAACGAGAACAATATCGCATGAGTAACAAGAACAATATCGCATGAGTAACGAGAACAATATCTCATGAGTAACGAGAACAATATCGCATGAGTAACAAGAACAATATCTCATGAGTAACGAGAACAATATCTCATGAGTAACGAGAACAATATCGCATGAGTAACGAGAACAATATCGCATGAGTAACAAGAACAATATCGCATGAGTAACGAGAACAATATCTCATGAGTAACGAGAACAATATCGCATGAGTAACAAGAACAATATCTCATGAGTAACAAGAACAATATCTCATGAGTAACGCGAGCAATATCTCATGAGTAACGAGAACAATATCGCATGAGTAACAAGAACAATATCTCATGAGTAACGAGAACAATATCGCATGAGTAACAAGAATAATATCTCATGAGTAACGAGAACAATATCGCATGAGTAACAAGAATAATATCTCATGAGTAACAAGAACAATATCTCATGAGTAACAAGAACAATATCTCATGAGTAACAAGAACAATATCGCATGAGTAACGCGAGCAATATCGCATGAGTAACAAGAACAATATAGCATGAGTAACAAGAACAATATCGCATGAGTAACGAGAACAATATCTCATGAGTAACAAGAACAATATCGCATGAGTAACAAGAACAATATCTCATTAGTAACGAGAACAATATCGCATGAGTAACGAGAACAATATCGCATGAGTAACAAGAACAATATCGCATGAGTAACGAGAACAATATCTCATGAGTAACGAGAAACAATATCGCATGAGTAACGAGAACAATATCGCATGAGTAACAAGAACAATATCGCATGAGTAACGAGAACAATATCTCATGAGTAACGAGAACAATATCGCATGAGTAACGAGAACAATATCTCATGAGTAACAAGAACAATATCTCATGAGTAACGCGAGCAATATCTCATGAGTAACGAGAACAATATCGCATGAGTAACAAGAACAATATTGCACAGTATCGCACGAGTAACTAGAGAAATATCGCACGAGTAACGGCCGCAATATCGCACGAGTAACGGCCGCAATATCGCACGAGTAACGGCTGCAATATCGCACGAGTAACGGCCGCAATATCGCACGAGTAACTAGAGAAATATCACACGAGTAACAAGAGCAATATCGCACGAGTAACGGCCGCAATATCGCACGAGTAACGGCCGCAATATTGCACGAGTAACGAGAACAATATCTCATGAGTAACGCGAGCAATATCTCATGAGTAACAAGAACAATATCGCATGAGTAACAAGAACAATATCGCATGAGTAACGAAAACAATATCGCATGAGTAACAAGAACAATATTGCATGAGTAACAAGAACAATATCGCATGAGTAACAAGAACAATATCGCATGAGTAACAAGAACAATATAGCATGAGTAACAAGAACAATATCTCATGAGTAACAAGAACAATATCTCATGAGTAACGCGAGCAATATCGCATGAGTAACAAGAACAATATCGCATGAGTAACGTGCAATATACTAAAATACTGTGCAATATTGTTCTTGTTACTCATGAGATATTGTTCTTGTTACTCATGCGATATTGCTCGCGTTACTCATGCGATATTGTTCTTGTTACTCATGAGATATTGTTCTTGTTACTCATGAGATATTGTTCTTGTTACTCATGAGATATTGTTCTTGTTACTCATGAGATATTATTCTTGTTACTCGTGCGATACTGTTCTCGTTACTCATGAGATATTGTTCTTGTTACTCATGAGATATTGTTCGTTACTCATGCTATATTGTTCTTGTTACTCATGCGATATTGCTCGCGTTACTCATGAGATATTGTTCTTGTTACTCATGAGATATTGTTCTTGTTACTCATGAGATATTGTTCTTGTTACTCATGAGATATTGTTCTTGTTACTCATGAGATATTGTTCTCGTTACTCATGCGATATTGTTCTCGTTACTCATGCGATATTGTTCTCGTTACTCATGCGATATTGTTCTTGTTACTCATGCGATATTGTTCTTGTTACTCATGAGATATTGTTCTTGTTACTCATGCGATATTGTTCTTGTTACTCATGCGATATTGCTCGCGTTACTCATGAGATATTGTTCTCGTTACTCGTGCAATATTGCGGCCGTTACTCGTGCGATATTGCGGCCGTTACTCGT
This sequence comes from Chanodichthys erythropterus, assembly GCF_024489055.1. Classification (NCBI taxonomy): domain Eukaryota; kingdom Metazoa; phylum Chordata; class Actinopteri; order Cypriniformes; family Xenocyprididae; genus Chanodichthys; species Chanodichthys erythropterus. The sequence continues at coordinate 39,248,422 of NC_090238.1, read as the reverse complement.
GCGATATTGCTCTTGTTACTCTTGTGATATTTCTCTAGTTACTCGTGTGATATTGCGGCCGTTACTCGTGCGATATTGCGGCCGTTACTCGTGCGATATTTCTCTAGTCACTCGTGCGATATAGCGCTTGTTACTCGTGAGATACTGTGCAATATTGTTATTGTTACTCATGCGATAATGCACCCTTTACTCGTGCAATATTGCGGCCGTTACTCGTGCAATATTGCTCTTTTTGCTCGTGAGATATTGTTCTTGTTACTCGTGCGATATTGCGCTTGTTACTTGTGAGATATTGTGCGATATTGTTCTCGTTACTCATGCAATACTGCACGTTTGTTACTTGTGCAATATTGCACCCGTTACTCGTGAGATATTGTTCTTGTTACTCGTGCGATATTACGGGCATTACTCGTTCGATATTGTTCGTGTTACTTATGCGATATTGCACCCGTTACTCTTGCGATATTGCTCTCATTACTCGTGCAATATTGCGCTTGTTACTCGTCCAATAATGCTTAACTATATCATGAGCATTTTGCCCTGATATCTTGAATTTTAGAGTCATTCTAACTACATTCTATTTTTGTTGTATCGTGTTGTATATTTTGTTCTGAAATGTTGATTCATGAGATTCATCCTTCATATTCTCAATCCTTCACTCTTACCTTCCGTTTGACAAATTTGTCCCAGTAGTTGTTGGGGAAAGACCTGCGCGAAGCAGAAAAAACATTTTTAATTCTTCTTGTTCCTGGAACACACTGTTGGATTCTCCTCCCATCATAAAGAGCAGTGTTAAGTAAGTCACATCAGCTGAACTCACGGGGTGTTGATGACGAGTCGGTCCCACTGGCCCTTAATATCGTCATCAGACGGCTGTTCAGTGATGTAGAGCCCGTCAAACTCCAGCTTGCGCGCAATCTCCTTCTCACGCTTAAACACCACCAGCGGCACCTGAGCAAACACCGGTTCAGTCCATCATAACACAGCATTATGAACTCTCTGAACTCGGGTTTGTGGGTAATCTCCTACCTTCAGATAGTAATATCCCAGCACACAGAGGAAGGAGATGAGGGTGTGCATGACGGCGAGGAAGCGGAGGGTCGGTGCCATGTAACCGCTGCTCTCTTGAAGAACAAAATACTCCACCACACCTTCATCCTCGTCTTCCTCACGCCGCGTCCACGGGTCCACATCATCCGAATCCTCACCGGTCACCTTCACACACACATTTATGGATGGGTTTTTATTGATTTCTTTGTCATTTTTTGATACAGGATGGGAAAAGAAAATTACTAAATAGTACTTTACAAAAGGGAGGTAATGATGAAAATAAATAACCAAATAAAAAAATGAACATTTGAGTCTATAGTGAAGAAATAATGTGTTTAAAGAGCAAATAAGAACATCAACCTTATAGAAGAGCAGGATGAAGTTGATAGCAAACGCCACAAACAGAGCCAGGAAACGCAGGTTGTAGAAGTTTCTGGCCAGATAATTCTGAAAACAGAGTTATATTTAGCGTTTTAGTGTCAGCAGTGAATCTCTTCAGTCTGCCCAGACCTCTTATGCCCATCATCAGTGTAATGGACGGAAACATGCGTCATGTGCATGAGTCACACGTTAGAGAAGGTGAACGAGCAGCTGCACAGACCTTCAGCAAACTCAGTTTCCCATCCAAACTTTCTGAAGCACCTTTCAGGACTATTCAAGCTGCTCATGTTCAGACAAAACGCTCTTCAAATAAATGTGTCTCTTATGAGGATTGTGTGGAATTAGTCATGAGTTTCAGGTCTTTGTTATTCTCAGAAGGTGATGCATTCGTCAGATGCTTTTATCTAAAGTGATTCTTAGTGTACTTCCACTTAAAGGGAATGCTTTTAACATCTAATATATATTAAAAAATGTAATAAATGATCTTTCCAATCATGTTAGTCTGATGCTCCTAAAGCTCACCAGGGTTTTGGTCTGATAGACGTCGAGACCCGCTAAGAATGCCGCCATGAAGGCTTCGGCCGGCTCCTTCCTCTGGCCGCGTCTCTTCTTCAGCGGCTTCTTCTCTTCATCCGACATATTCTCCTTCTTCCCCTTATCCTGGTCTTTCTTCTCTCCATCCTCAACGCTGGAGATGTGAACACAGACACACATTAATGTGAGACAAGATCTGAACGGACACAAACACACCGAGCTTCTCCTCAAACACTCACTCGGCCTTCTCCGATTCGGATTTGCTCTCAGACTCAGCGGTCTGTTTAGTAGCGGCTTCCTGTACAGAAAACATTCACATTAAATTGTAATAATAATTCACATTTTTACTATATGATTGATACTGTATAAAAGAGACTTAGCATTAAATCCACTGGCAGACCTGAGCTTTCTTCTGATGGACGGCGCTGGCTAAAGACGGAGTGTCCACACCGACCACTTCGGACACGTCTCCCAGCCCCGGCTCCATGCCATGCTTCCCTCCTTCTCTCCTGGGCTGGATGTTCATCAGCTCCGTCATAAGGTCCACCTCGGCCTGGTCTCCTGCCGCCATGCGTCCGAGCTCGGCCACCGAGGACATGTCGCAGTACTCCAGCTTCTCCATCTCAAGAACATCTCCGTGGATCCCGAACTGTGTGGGATCGGGCATGTTTCCCAGAATGTCGGTCACTTTCATGTTCTTGGCTCCTTCCACCAGGCCGCCGCCGAACAACGTGGACCAGAGGATGTGGAAAAAGCCCCAGACCAGGTTGTAAAGAGAGCGGAATATCCCGGTGAAGATTATCCAGAAGAAGAAGAAGAATCCTCGAATCATCTCCCGGAAGCTCATCTTCCTCAGTTTACGGTACTGTCTCTTCATGCTCCTGAAGGTCAGCAGCTGTCGGAGGTTAGAGAGGCTCTTCCTCATGGAGACGCAGGCCAGAGCGAACGCTGAGGAAGACTCCAGCGCGCCGTCTTCCTCGTCCTCCTCCAGCTCCACGCTTTGAGCGTCGTCATCATCTTCCTCCTCTTGTCTCTCAGCGGCGTCCGGCTCGGAGATCAGCGACGCCAACTGCATCTCGAAGATGGTGTCCTCGCAGAAGTTGACGAACAGCTCCATCTTCTCAGATTCTCCACCCTCGTTGACGACGTCGAAGATGAACTGGCGCTTGGACTCTTTGACCTGCGGTTTAAAAGATATTTTTATTCAGTAATAATATAGATTTGACTGCACTGTGATTAATGGATGAGAACAACATTTGAACTGAATTGATCTAAATAAAGACACTATTGTCTTCTGAAGAGCTGCTTTACAGCAGAAATTTCATAATTGATGAATTTTGCAACATCGACACTGTTATTGAAATTAATTAAATTAACATCGAAAACTAGTTTCATAATTGATGATTTTTGCAACATCAAGACTTATTGAACAGAATTAAATTGCATTGTAAAATATATCAATTTCACTGACACTACTGTCTAAACAGATTTGAATTACATTAAAAATGTGTTTCATCATTGATGAATTTTGCAACATTGACACTTATTGAACTGAATTAACACTGAAAATGTTTCATAATTGCATTTTGCAACATTGACACCATTATTGAATTTAATTGAATCAACATAAAAAGTTGTTTCATAACTGGTTTTGCGACATTGGCAGTTATTGAACTGAATAAACACTGAAAATTAGTTTCATAATTGATGAATTTTGCAACATTGACACGGTTATTGAACTGAATTGAAGCAAATTGAAATTTGTTTCATAAATGATTAATTTTGTGACATTAACACTATTATTGAACAGAACTGAATCAAAATTGAAAATTAGTTTCATAATTGATGAATTTTGCAATGTTGACACTTACTGAATTGAATTACATTGAAAATTTGTTTCATAAATGATTAATTTTGCGACAACACTATTATTGAACAGAACTGAATCAAAATTGAAAATTAGTTTCATAATTGATGAATTTTGCAACATTGACACTTATTGAACTGAATTAACATTGAAAATTAGTTTCATAATTGATTAATTTTGCGACATTGACACTGTTATTGAATTGCATTGAAGCAACATTGAAATTTGTTTTATAATTGATTAATTCTGCGACAGACGCTATTATTGAACAGAATTGAATCAAAATTGAAAATTAGTTTCATAATTGATTAATTTTGCAACATTGACAGTTATTGAACTGAATTAACATTGAAAATTAGTTTCATAATCGATTAATTTTGCGACATTGACTGTTATTGAACTGAATTGAATCAACATTGAAATTTGTTTTATAATTGATGAATTTTGCAATATTGACACAGTTATTGAACTTAATTGAAACAACATTGAATTTTGTTTTATAATTGATTAATTCCGCGACAGATGCTATTATTGAACAGAATTTAATCAAATAATTGATTAATTTTGCGACACTGTTATTGAACTGAATTGAATCAACATTGAAATTTGTTTTATAATTGATGAATTTTGCAACATTGACACAGTTATTGAACTTAATTGAAACAACATTGAATTTTGTTTTATAATTGATTAATTCCGCGACAGATGCTATTATTGAACAGAATTTAATCAAATAATTGATTAATTTTGCGACACTGTTATTGAACTGAATTGAATCAACATTGAAATTTGTTTTATAATTGATGAATTTTGCAACATTGACACAGTTATTGAACTTAATTGAAACAACATTGAATTTTGTTTTATAATTGATTAATTCCGCGACAGATGCTATTATTGAACAGAATTTAATCAAATAATTGATTAATTTTGCGACACTGTTATTGAACTGAAATGAATGAACATTGAAATCTGTTTCATAATTGATGAATTTTGCAACATTGACACTGTTATTGAACTGAATTGAAGAAACATTGAAATTTGTTTCATAATTGTTGAATTTTGCAACATTGACAGTTATTGAACTGAATTAACATTGAAAATTAGTTTCATAATTGATGAATTTTGCAACATTGACAGTTATTGAACTGAATTCACATTGAAAATTAGTTTCATAATTGATTAATTCTGCGACATTGTTATTTAACTGAATTGAATCAACATTGAACTGAATAATGACAGTATTTTCTTTTTAGAGCTGCTTTTAGAGCTTAGATTCTCTGCCCGAGCCCGAGCCCGGACTCGGCCCACCGTCCTCGGGCCGGGTCGGGTCGGGCCCTTGTCACGTGTCATGCGCAGCGTCTCGTCCACTCGCAGTCTCGCACGCGTGACGCATCACACCTGTTGTGCGTGTTGTACTATTCAGTAGCTTAAAGCCTCGTTTAAAGCCTCGTTTACACTACACGCGTGCGGCGCGTTACGGCTGCGACGCGGCTACCGGAGCTGATACGCGGCCACTCTAGTCAATGCTCGTGTTTACACCAGCCGCGCCGCGGTGCGTTTGAGAAGCGTCCCAGAAGCGGCTCACCGCGCCGCTTCGCTAAAGATATTTTTGACGGACGCCGCGTCCAAGACGCGCAGCTGAAATACAAAATAAAGTCAAAATAATCACCCTGAGTAAACTCCCGCTCATATTTCACATTAATACGATGCCAGAAACTGACGACAAGAGATTCGAACTTGAAATTTCTTGTTTTTTGTTGTGTTTTAACTTCATCTGTATGGCTACAGCAAAATAAAGTATGGCATAGCAATAAACACAATCAAACCGGACAAAATATAACCATTTAGCCATTAAAAACATGAAAAAAGTAACGAAAACAATGTTTGCCAGGCAAATCTAGTGGTCTCGCGAATCCAGCCGCTTCGCTTCTGAAATGCTTCTGGTGTGAGTTGACACCCCTCAGAAGACGGAACAAAACCTTGTCGGAGCCGAAACGAGGCTTAAGTACAACATGGAGCTTGAAGAACCAAAGAAAAAAATAAAACAGGAGAATTAACTTTGAGCAAGTCTGGAGGAAAATCGGAGGTATGGAAACATTTTAAACTAGTTTTAATAAACAAACAACGCAGTTTACATGCTTCTTCCTTGTCGTATTATTCATTAAGATAATAATTAATAAATGCACGCACAATTATGAACTTGATAAATGTTACAGATATGTTTTACTATGCACAAACAAATGCTTTTCAACTTACATATGCAAAATTCAGAATTAAATGAATGTGCTGCAATTTGTACAAAAAGAGAGTCTAGCTATAGCTTACGTGTTTTAGCCATTAAATAAGCACATTTAGTTTCAAGTTTGTTAAGTTTTGTTTTGAAGAAAGATTTTCTTTAAAGTGAATTTCGTTTAGTATTAATTGTATCTTAATTTTAATACATTTTTCATCATCCAATTACCTGGATTTAATACATAAAAAGCAATATAGCAGACAATATAATATTGATATGGAGGCGCCGGCGCGCCACGGACACACTTACACCATTTGAAACTCGTAACACGCTGTCACCGAATTTACAAATGCACATCTTGCTTGTTGCTCACACACATATTATGTTAAAATAACAATAGGTTGAAGTAACATTATTAATAATAATTAATCTTTAAGAATATTTGATTGAATGCTGAATGTTGAGCTTGTTCAATTTAATAAAATTAAAACTTTATTATAATTAAAATAATTTAATATTTAATATTGAGTGGCCAATTTTTGCTCATTTATTAATAGTATTTATATAATTTATATAACTGCGCAGCTCCCCCCTGTAGCCTATGATCTAGCACAGCAGCACCTGCGTTAAAAAAAATAAAATAATCTGGCGCCGCCCCTGGTTATAACGGCCCACATATTAAAAATGGTCGGGTTTAAATCGGGCTCGGGCTCATAATTACAGTGGACGTGTTGGGCCGGGCCGGGCTCGGACACAACGTGCTCGGGCTCGGGTAGGGTCGGGCTTGATTTGTTGGGCCCGATCTAAGCTCTAGCTGCTTTACAGCTGAAATTGAATTTCTCTCATATGTTGCATCATTAATTATGTTATTTTCCTGTTTGTATCTGTACCGTATAAAGCGCAATAGAAATAAAGCTGACTTGACCTGTGGTTTCTCCCACTGCGTTCGGCTGGACTCGCTGATCTCGAAGTAAACCCTCTCGATTCTCTTGGCGCCGCCCATGATCTCGATGCGGCCCAGGAAGGGCTCGAAGTAGTTGAGAACGCTCTCGGCCAAGTTCAGGAAGGCGGAGAGGCGGGAATCGTGAGGCATGTGCTCCGACAGGTTGGTGAGAAGAACCGCCACGTTGAAGCCGATGTCCTTGGCGGGTTCGTGGAAGCGCTTGACGAACTCTTCGTAGTTGAACATGTCGTTCTCGTCGGCCTCGGCGCAGGACAGCAGGAACTCGATCTCGGACTGAGAGTACTGCTTCTGGTTCTCCATGGACTTCTGAAACTCCTTCTTGGAGATGAATCCTTTGCGGTCGGGGTCTTGCTCCTTGAAGTTCTCGGAGGTGGTCAGATCTTTCAGCTTGAGGAACATGTCGAAGAACTTGAGAATCATCTCCACGTTGTTGGAGGACTCCACAAGAGTGTCCACCATCTGCTTGCCGATGGTCCCGTTCACAACGTTTCCTGCGGGGGGAACGACAGGATTATTTTGCACAGGATTCAGCGTGATTATCAGGCCACGTACACACTCTGAAGTTTCAGGAGTGACCACCGCATTTAAATACAGGAGTGAATCGCCTAAATTATGTACGAAAAATGGGTTTCTGCAGGTTTTATCAAATCTAATTTAATGCTTTTTAATGCCATATATATATATATATATATATATATATATATATATATATATATATATATATATATATATATATATATATATATATATGTGTATATGTGTGTCGCTAAATGTCAATAGATGATGTCATACGGCAATTAGAAAATTCAATGTTGCATTTGCATTCTGTCAAGTGTCAGCCGTTTAGATTTCTCTGGTGCTACCCTTTTTGCTCACATAACACATTTTAATACAGCCAAATTTCCAATAAAATTGTTTCATCTATATATTTTTATAAGGATTTTTTTTTTGTGTGGTGTAAATATAAATTTAAAATTTCTGGAGCAATATCCTATCAGAATATCGCAGCTTTGACATACAGCTATGGAAAAAATTAAGAGACCACTTAACATGGATTTCTTAACTTGGAGTGGTCTCTTAATTTTTTCCATAGCTGTATTTAAATCTGCATATTTGTGATAGATTTGTGACACGATTCATGTAAAATCTATGATTCGTCTTTCATTTTAAATTCTTAAATTCGATTTATACATTTAATTGGAATAAGACACTAAGGGCTGTTACCAATCAAATTAAATCATTTACAAATTTGTTTAATAATTGATTAATTTTGCAACATTGACACTGTTATTGAATTGAATCAACATTAAAATTTGTTTCATTATTGATTTCATAACTGATGAATTTTGCAATGTTGACACTTATTGAATTGAATTACATTGAAAATTTGTTTTTGCTCACATTATTTATTTTATTACAGCAAAATTCCCAATAAAATTATTTAATCTATATATTTTTTCTGGTTTTGTTGTCAGACAACATGAAATGATGAGTAAAATAATTGTAAAATAAGTAAAATAATGAGTAAAATAATTGCTTGTCCGATAAAAAGAAAAAAAAAAAAGATTTTGCATATTTGTGATAGATTTGTGATGATTCGTCTTTCATTTTAAATTCTTAAATTCGTTCAATAAATTTAATTTGAATAAGACACTAAGGGCTGTTACCAATCAAATGAAATCACTTAGAAATTTGCAATAAAAAAAATTACAGCTGTATTAAATAATGTTATGGGATTGTAAGAAATGTTGGGGGGAAAAGTATTCTTTTTAAAATGTAATTAAACCACCAGTAGGTGGCGTCAAGTAACCATCTTAATAAGTGAGTCATTGAGTCATTCATTCAAACGATTCATTCCAATGGCTGATTCATTCAAGAATGAGGCATGAATTGTTCATGAATGGTTCATTGAATCTTTGACTCAACCGATTTGTTCAAAACTCTGCGTCTCAATGTGCATTCTATCCTTCCTAAAGACTCGTTATAGTATTTGGCCATTCTTAATAAACAACCGTCCATGTCCACTTAATATAAGTGTTTTTGAACCTTCCAGCAGCGACAGCATCATGACGATCATGTCCTTCTGCAGGTCCAGCAGCTCCTTCAGCAGATCAATCTGACTGGAATCCTGTGAGGAATCAAGAGGAAGAGCGTGGCATTAGCGTGATGAAGAGGAGAGGAACATCACAGCACGCTTTCATTTACTAGATGAAAAACTCATGTTTAATCTGCCAATCAAACAACAGCAGCTCAAGGTCTCGATCTCATCTCTGACGGTCCCGGAGGATTCAGCTTCAGCTCGCCTGCCTGGAAGCTTCTATCTAGTTTGATTAGCTGGTCCAGGTGTTTAACTGGAGAGTCTGGACACCCCTGATGTAGACGGACATGCTCAGATTGAGTTTTAAAATGCTGTATGACTAATCCAAATGATCTAAAATAGCACTGCTCACTCTCGACAGATCAACACCAAAACATCTGGATGAAGAGTAAGAGTCGTGATGTACCTGCGACAGCTTCATCTGCATGTTGGCGAACACGTGCAGGAATCCCACGACGGCGTCCCACAGTCTGCTGTGAGCCAATCCCTGCTGGTTCCCGATACACGGACCCTGTGAGAGACACACGGGACAAGGACACAGCTGTGAGAGAAGCAACCACTTCCTGTCACTCAGATTCATCATCATCATAACAACGTTCTTTATATATAGAGCACCTTTACAAGGAGCTTCAAGGTGCTTTACATCATAAAACACAAAAGCATGTATAAATACAAGATATCTTAAAAAATATAGAATTATAAATATATAAATATACGAATACGAAATGAATACAATTATAAACATGCATAATATAAATCAAATTAAAATAAAATTATAAACATGCATAATAAAAAATGAAACAAAAAAATGCAATTATAAACTTACATATTAATAAAATAAATACAATAATAATATGTATTAATGAAATAAAAATAAATAAAATTATAAAAATGCATAATATAAAATAAAAAAAAGAGTAAAATAGAAATATTATATATAATAAATAAAAATATATACATGCATAATATAAATAAAATTAAATGATAATAAATACAATAAATAAAACTATACACTTAGAATATAAATAAGATAAAAATAAATCTTAAATTAGAATTATACACAACACAATATAAATTAAAAATATATATAAATATATAATATAAAATTAAACAAAACATGCATAACATAAAATAAAACACTAAACAAGTTATAAACATAATATTGATGAAATAAAGATAAAATTATAAACACGCATTACATAAATAAAATAATATATATAATAAAAAATATAAACATGCTAATATAAATAAAATGAAATGATAATAAATAAATAAAACTATAAACTTAAAATATCAATAAAATAAATAAAAAATATAATAAATTATAGAATTACAAACAATATAAATATAAAATATTGAATGAAACAAATTATAGAAAACAATATAAATAAAAAAAAAAAATAAATTTATAGTATAAAATTAAACAATAAAAATGATAAACATGCATAACAAAATAAAACACTAAAAAACACATTATATACAAACATATATAATATTAATAAAATATAATTAATACAAATATAAACATACACAATATAAATCAAACTAAATAATAAATACAATAAATAAATACAACTATAAACATATAATTTAAATAAAATCACAAACAAGAAATTAAATCAGTCAAATAAAAGTGAATCTAAAAAATGTTTTAAAGGTCTAGTGTGTAAATTTTAGGAGGATCTATTGACAGAAATGCAATATAATATATATATATAAAACTATGTTTTCAGTGATGTATAAAGACCTTACATAATGAACCGTTATGTTTTTATTACTTTTTTATTAGAGCCTAATTTCTATCTACATACACCACGGATCCCCTCACATGACAATTTTGTGCCGGCATGTTTCTACAGTAGCCCTAAATGGACAAATGGTTCTACTGCGGTCTCAGACGACGACATGTTTGTCCTGTGCCGGCCACCGTAGCTTCTCTATGTGCTTTGAAAGGGAGGGGGAGCGGTGGACTGAGCCGTTGGTTGCAATTCGCAACATCACCACTAGATGCCGCTGAAATGTACACACCGCACCTCTAAGGGTTAAGAAATCTTTCATACGGACAAAATAATAGATAAAACTACCTGAATGTATTCAGTGAGCGAGTTGAAGATCTGTTTGGCCACGGCGAGCGCTTTGGAGAAGTTCCGCTGACCCGCCTCGTCCATGATGTCTTTACCGGAGTAATACCAGTAAAAGTCACTGATGGACTCCTGCAAACGCAGCACAGCATGAGCAGAGGGACGCGAGCGTCACGACAGACGGAGGAGCGCGAGTGTACCTGCAGCCGCAGCAGATAGTCCACCGTGCTGATGATGATGTTCACCGTGGTCGTGTTCCCCGTCTGCGTCCGCAGGAAGTTCTGGAAGTCTGACAAACACACGGACAGACACGCGTCACACAAGCAGAAGATCACTGGTGTGATTCAGACGGTCAGCGGCTCGTTTCTCACCGTTGTTGTGTCCTTCACACAGGAGCTGCAGGAACCTGAACAGATCTTTGGTGAACTCGTCGTTCTGGAGAACTTTAGAGCCTTCGAGGAAAACAGAGACACTTCAGAGACACTTCTGAGATTTCTAGACGGCTCCTGCCATCTCAAACACCACTAACTGATTATCATCACAATTATAGGCATACGTAATATAAATACAATTACAATAATAAAATAAAGCATTAATAATAAATAAAACAAAACTATAAATGAATAAAATATAAATAAAAGATAACCGTTTAAAATAAAATAAAAATTGTAAAATAATTAAAAAAATAAATAAAACAATAAAAAATAAATTAAATAATAAACATACATAATATAAATAAAATAATAATACATTTTTAAACATACAACACAAATGATAAGGCAATAAAAATATAAACAGATAATATAAATAAAATAAAATAAAATAAATAAAGTGATAAATATGCATAATATAAATAAAATATTAAATAAAAAATGAAATTATAAATAAAATAAAACAATAAAAAATAAACAAAATGATAAACATACATAATATAAATAAAACAATAATTATTAACATGATATAAATAAAATAATAATAAATAAATTTGTCAACATTCAAAAAAATAAATAATAAAACAAAAATTATATATAAACAGATAATATAAATAAAATAAACCAATAATAAATAAAATGAAATGATAAACATACATAATACAAATAAAATATATACATTTATAAATTATAAAGCAATAAAAAAACAGTAAAAAATAAAACAAAATTGAAATAGTAAACGTCCAAAGAATAAAACACATTATAAATAAAATAATAAATAACTACATGATAAACATACATAATAATAAATAAAATGATATGTAAACATAATATAAATAAAATAAAATGAAATTATAAACACATAAAATGAATAAAAAATAATAAATTGAAATAGTAAAAATTAAAAAAAGAAAAAGTTATAAAAACAATATAAATAAAATGATAAAGAAATAGAATGATAAACAATATCAATTTGAAAAAAAACATTCAATTAAAACAATATCTGAATGATTATACGCGACATTCATTCGATTAGTATGAGCTAAAGCAAATAATAATAATCATTCAGTATTAATGGGTTCGTTAGAAAACTCAATGGAACTTTATCTTCAACCCTGTTTTACTGTTAAAATAATACTTTGATCCACAGTGTGGAATTATTTGAGAATTATATGTACTTTCAGTATTTTATCAGTATTCATCGTTTGTTCATGTTAGTTCACATGCATTAACTGAAGTCAACAACTTTTGATTGTAAATATGTTTTAGTAAATGTTGAAAGCGCCATTATAAATCGATTAATCAATGCTCTGGAATTATTGTTCACTGTTAACTAATGAAGTTAATCTGATCGTAAAGTGTTGTAGGGTTTGAGATGATTATTAATTAATGGTAATTTGGCAGATTGTAAAGACGTTTAGGCTGTAAAATTCATATATGATCATCAAAATAGAGTATGATGGTTCAGATAGATAAATTAAATTGATTTATTAAATCTTCACCAGTAAAAATGAATTATTTAATTATTCATTAGTAAGAGTTTCATTTTGATTTCATTTTTAAATTATTCATTTTTGATTGTTTTGTTTATTTTAATTTGACTAATTAATTATTAATTAGTGTTTTATTTTGTTTTTATTTTACAGTTCTTTTAAATCTGACATTTTTATTTAATTAGTTATTAGTTAGTTTTACTTCGTTTTTATTTTAAAATTATTTAAATTTGACTTCTTTATTTAATTATTAGCATTTTATTGTTTTTATATTAAAATTATTCATTTTAATTTGACATTATTTAATTTAATTAATTATCAGGAAGAGTTTCATTTTGAATATGAGTTATATGTAATGTGAGTTTCATATTAAAATTATTCATTTTAATTTGACATTATTTAATTTAATTAATTATTAGGAAGAGTTTCATTTTGATTGATTATTTTTAAATGATTCCTTTTATTTTTAAATCGTTTTATTTTGATTGCTTATATTTTTTTAAATTTACTTTAATTTTAATTATTAGTAAGTGTTTTATTTAGTTTTTATTTTAAAATTATTTTTTATTTAATTATTTACTAGTAAGTGTTTTATATATTTTTTTTTTTCATTTTAATTGCAAATTTTTATTATTAGTTCACAAAGCCCAGTTTGAGAAACGCTGATCTATAAAACACAAAAACGGAAGGAAGCACATTTTTAGGGTTGATTTAAAGCACGTCCTCAGGGAATATACTGCACATTCAGGGGTTTCAGAGCGTGTGAGTTTAACACCATCTGCACATAAAGCACTTATTCAAAACAGGAAGATGAGCAAGAAATACAGAGAGAGAGAGAGGGGATCAGCAGACGTCAGTGGGGTTGACTTCCTGTCACATGACACATGCAGTCAGACACGCATTCAGACGGACGGACGGACAGACAGGAGCAGCGATGGACACAGAGAGAATCTGAACCGTGTATTTACCGCGCTCCCTCACGTTGACTGCCACCGATGACAAAAGAATGACAAGAAGAAAGAAATCAACATAGAAAAACAGCAGACATAAGCAAAGGAGAAGACACGGAAACTTCCAGAAGAACCAGAGATACTGACACTGAACATCACCGTCACTTATGCCTGATCACATGACCATGAGCTGTCAGTCATTCCAAACAAACCAATCAATCAAATCAATCATAAAGAGATATTATTGGGTGTATGGACACTTGCGGTCAAAAGTGTGGAATAATTAAGATTTTTCATGGTTTTGAAAGCCTCTTCTGCTCACCAAATCTTCATTTATTTGTTCAAAAATACAGTAAAACTTACGAAATATTATAGTAATTTAAAACAGCTGTTTTTTTACTGTAGTTATTCTAAATTGTAATATTTCAAAAATTTTACTGTAGTTATTATAAATTGTACTAATATTTCACAATTTTACTGTAGTTATTTAAAATTATAATATATTTCAAAATTTTTACTGTAGTTATTTTAAATTGTACTAATATTTCACAATTTTTACTGTAGTTATTTTAAATTGTAATATTTCACAATTTACTGTAGTTATTTTAATTTGTAATATTTCACAATTTTTACTGTAGTTATTTTAAATTATACTAATATTTCACAATTTTTCTCTAGTTATTTAAAAGTGTAATATTTCACAATTTTACTAGTTATTTTAATTTGTAATATTTCACAATTTTACTAGTTATTTTAATTTGTAATATTTCACAATTTCTACTGTAGTCATTTTAAATTGTAATATATTTCACAATTTTTACTGTAGTTATTTTAAATTTCAATATTTCACAATTTTTGCAGTAGTTATTTTAAATTGTAATATTTCACAATTTTACTGTAGTTATTTTAAATTGTAATTTCACAATTTTTTTACTGTAGTTATTATAAATTGTACTAATATTTCACAATTTTACTGTAGTTATTTAAAATTATAATATATTTCAAAATTTTTACTGTAGTTATTTTAAATTGTACTAATATTTCACAATTTTTACTGTATTTTAAATTGTAATATTTCACAATTTTACTAGTTATTTTAATTTGTAATATTTCACAATTTTTACTGTAGTTATTTTAAATTATACTAATATTTCACAATTTTACTCTAGTTATTTAAAAGTGTAATATATTTCACAATTTCTACTGTAGTCATTTTAAATTGTAATATATTTCACAATTTTTACTGTAGTTATTTTAAATTGTAATATATTTCACAATTTTTACTGTAGTTACTTTAAATTGTAATATTTCACAATTTTTACTGTAGTTACTTTAAATTGTAATATTTCACAATTTTTACTGTAGTTTAAATTGTAATATTTCACAATTTTTACTGTAGTTATTTTAAATTATACTAATATTTCACAATTTTACTGTAGTTATTTAAAAGTGTAAATTTCTACTGTAGTCATTTTAAATTGTAATATATTTCACAATTTTTACTGTAGTTATTTTAAATTGTAATATTTCACAATTTTTACTGTAGTTATTTTAAATTGTAATATTTCACAATTTACTGTAGTTACTTTAAATTGTAATATCATTTGACAATTTTACTGTAGTTATTTTAAATTATAATATTTCACAATTTTTGCAGTAGTTATTTTAAATTGTAATATTTCACAATTTTACTGTAGTTATTTTAAATTGTAATTTCACAATTTTTTTTACTGTAGTTATTTTAAATTGTAATTTCACCATTTTACTGTAGTTATTTTAAATTGTAATATTTCACAATTTTTACTGTAGGTACTTTAAATTGTAATATTTCACAATTTTTACTGTAGTTTAAATTGTAATATTTCACAATTTTACTGTAGTTATTTAAAAGTGTAATATATTTCACGATTTCTACTGTAGTCATTTTAAATTGTAATATATTTCACAATTTTTACTGTAGTTATTTTAAATTGTAATATTTCACAATTTTTACTGTAGTTATTTTAAATTGTAATATTTCCCAATTTACTGTAGTTACTTTATATTGTAATATTATTTCACAATTTTACTGTAGTTATTTTAAATTAAAATACTTCCCAATTTTTGCAGTAGTTATTTTAAATTGTAATATTTCACAATTTTACTGTAGTTATTTTAAATTGTAATATTTCACAAATTTTTTTACTGTAGTTATTTTAAATTGTAATTTCACCATTTTACTGTAGTTATTTTAAATTGTAATAAAATTTCACCATTTTTACTGTATTTTTATTAAATATATGGTGAGCAGGAGAGACTTCTTTCAAAAACAGTAACAGATCATAATTATTCCACACTCTCGACCGGCAGTGTGTTTTCAGACCAGTAAAGATGGTAAATAAGAGTGAAACTGGAAGCGTGTGTGACTGTGATACTGCACCATGAGCAGAGCCACATATAAAAGTCACATTCAGATGTGATTCTGGGTCAGTCCGTGCTCTAGAAACATCAAGAATGAAGGTCAGATATTAATAAGAGCACGTGTGTGTGTTGTTTAGTGCGTCACAGTGCAGTATCAGACGATGGTGTGATCGTAAGAGTTTCTCTCACACACACGGCTGAATCAGTGTGAGCGCCGAAGACTTACTGGAGCCCTCCTCCGTCACCATCCCCAAACCCTCGGCTTTATTCTGACGCTCGAACGCGTTCAGATCCAGAACACTGCAGAGACACCGTCAACACCAACAATCATTATTACTGGAATAAACCAGAACGCTCACGGAGATTAACTGGAGTTTGACAACATTATGAGTAATAACGTTCATTGAAAGATAACATTCTGATTTTCTGAGGCCTGTTTTCATGTAAAATTATAAAAATGTAAAATAAAATACATAATTTTAAAATAAAATCAATAAACTAATAACTCAACGTAAAATTTAATTATTCTGATTTTCTGAAGCCTGTTTTAATGGGACATTTGGAAAAGAAAAATAAAATAAATAAAATAATATAAAAAATAGAACACAACTAATTAAATCAATATAAAATTAAAATATACAATTAAAAAAAAACAAAAAACACAAATAACTCAAATCATACAAATGTAAAATTGTAATATATAATTTTAAAATCAAAACAAATAAAATAAAACACTAATAATTAAATCATATAAAAATTCAAATTAATTTATATTATTAAAAACATAAACCAAAATAAACCAAAACTAATGTAATCATAAAAAGTAAAGTTAAAATATATAATTATTAATTAATATAATTAAATATATAATAAAAAAAATAAATAAAAATAAAATCACAAAACTAATGAAATCATTAAAATGTTAAATTAAAATATGTAAAGTATGAAAATATATAAAATATACTTATGTAAATATACTTTTAAAACAAAATAAAAATAAATAAAAATAAAATTAATAATTAAATCCTAAAAATATAAATAAAATATATCATTTTAAAATAAAAAAACACTATTAAAACACAATTAAATCATAAAAAATGTAAAATTAAATCATCATAAAAAAAAAAAACTTAAAACCTGAAACAGACTTTAATCTGAATTGTGTGTGCATGTGAACACGTGTGTGGAGAATCTGCACCTGCACGACTGCATCAGCCCTGACAGACTCTTGAAGAATCCCACGTCTCTCTTCTCCTTTAGGTAGTCCAACATTTTCTGTGCAGCAGAAACGACTGTGAGTCACTGGCGTGTGTGTGTGTGTGTGTGTATGTGTGAGTGTGAAGATCGACTCACCTGCTGGACCACAATGTTCCCGCCGTTGAGGATGGAGATGCCGAGCTTCAGTGTGAACGTGACCATGGGATCCAAACGCCCTGAACACCAATCAGTGATGAGGATCGGTCAGAGTGTGTGTGTGTGTGTACTAGGCATGTGACGGTATCAAATTTTCATGTTGCGATTAATTGCCAAAGCTTTTATCACGGTATACGGTATTATCACGATATTAAAATAAGTTGCAAAAAAAAGTGTTGTCAATATAACAGGTTTAAGAACTCTTTTTTTAATAACAAAAAAACTCTGAATGTTTAAATACAATAATACAATATACAAAAATTTATATAAAGTCAAATTTTCAAACAGATTAAAGTGCAAAAGAATTAGGCTATAAAGAACAACTTTACAATAAGATCTCATTATTTAATGCATTAACTAAGATTGAGCAACAGCTACATTTGTTACAGAAAGTGTTATTTATTGTTCATGTTAGTTCAGAAACTGATCATTGTTCGTTTGATCTCAGGTCCATTAAATAAGTTCTTTTGATTTTAGTAATGTTATTAAACAGTAACTAAGAATAATTGATGCTTTATAAGTATTTTTCATTGTCAGTTTGGTAATAATGAATTAACATGTTAACTAATGAAGTTTTCCTGAACAATAACAAATAATCAGAACATTTCTAATCATTAGGGCATGTTGTGGTCCAGATTAAAATATAAAATGTTTAAGTTTGAAAATAAATAGCCTATTAAGTCTTTAAGTATGAAGTATTTGGCGCTGTGATGAACAACAATGAGATTACAAAAAACTGAATGGTTGTTTGAAGCATTTTAAAAACGCTGTTTCCGGGGTAACCGCTGCATTTCTGCTGTTCCATCAGCGCCCTCTGCTGTCTGAGAGTGAACGTGCACTTTCATTCAGCGCGTCTCCTTTCCGTCATGTGCTTCTCGTGCACGTTAGGCTTGTTTACATCTGAGCGCGTTTTATATGGTTGATGGGAAAGTATTCTTAAGTGCATTATAAAAAATTTAATAATTGGCAATAAATTGTTATTTACGGTATTTTGAAATGCCCATGATAACAATATCGTGCATATTCATTAGCGTGATATATCGCATTACCGAATATCGGCACATGTCTAGTGTGTGTGTGTGTGTGTGTGTGTGTGTGTACCTTTACTAGCGCTGATCATCTGTAACACCATCTCTGCTGCTCCTCGGTCGTGGAGTCTGGCCTGCTGGTACAGAGTCTTCTGCTTCTCCATCTCCTTCTCCTGATCTCACACACACACACACACACACACACACGTACGTCAGGCTCTCATCGTCATCGTCTGAGTCTCATGTTGTGTCTCTGCTCACCTCAAAAGTCTTCTCTTTTCCTTCTTCATCCTCTTCCTCGTTTTCAGCACAGCTCTACAGACGGAGAACAGCGTCCTTCATATTAATTGATTATATTTTATATATTATTACTTCATATATATTCATTATATTGTATATTAATCGATTAGACAGTATATTGGTTTATCTGATGATGTCATGAGCAGGGCAGATTGATAATCTTCTCTGATGATGTCATGTGACACACACACACACACCTTCGCCATCATGTCTGCGTATGCGATGTACAGCTGATCCTCCTCTAGAGAGCTGGAAACACACACACACACACACACACACACACACATACACATATTACACATGAATACAGAAAATATCACCAACCTGATAGAAAAACAATGGAAGTGTGTGTGTGTGTGTGTGTGTGTGTGTGTGTGTGTGTGTGAGAGATCACCTGCGTTCTGTCAGAGCGTTGTGACTGAAGTGCAGGATGAGTTGATGAAGAGGGTCGGGCTGAGCGTCTGTGATCTCCTCCTCCTCTTCATCAGACTTCGGCTGCGTCTTCTTCACACGCACACACACACACACACACACACACACACACACACACACACACACACACACACACACATCACACACTTCAATCCTGTTTAATATCACCTTCAGATCTACAGTGATGTTCTGGTTTGTGGATCACTGTCTCTCAGCACATTATGAAAGAGAAATCTGATGATCACGTGCACAAAACACCATTACAGTAAAGTACCGTGATGATAACATGGTACAGATGGTGATATTAATGTACTTTACTCTGTACACCATGACACTGATTGACTACATTGTACAAATTAATAAAGTAAATCATTAAAACATCAACTTAACAAATAATTTAAACATAAAAACAATCAAAATAAATTATAATAATTAAATTATGTAATATTAAAATGAATAATGTTCAAATAAAACATCAAAATAAAACATTAATAATTCATTAAATCATGTAAAATAAATTTAAAAAATAAAAACAACCAAAATAAAATAATTTATTGAATAATATAAATGTACACTTAAAACATAACTTTTTAAATAAAAAATAAAATAAAACATTAAATCATTATGTAAAATTAAAATAAATCATTTTCAATTTTCAAATAAGAACAATCAAAAACAATAATAAATTAAATCATAAAGTAAAATTAAAATAATTAATAAAATAAAAATAAAATAATTTTCAAATACAAATTTAAATCAAAAATAATAATTAAATCATGTAAAATTAAAGTAAATAATTTATAATAAAACATAATTAAATCATAAAAACGTACAATTAAATTAATTTTAAGACAAAAACAATCAAATTAAAACACTAATTAGCTAAAAATTGTGACATTAAAATGAATAATTTAAAAATAAAAAATAAAATAATTAAATCATAATGTAAAATGTAAAAAAATAAAAGCAATCAAAATAAAATACTAATAATTTATTAAATCATAAAAAAGTACTAAAAAAATAATTTAAATTTAATGCAAATGTAATGCTTAATTTTTTTTTTTCAATTTGTTTAGTCTCGTATCACGTGACCATTAACCCACGTCAGAGAACCGTGAACATGTGAATGTGTAATTAAAATAATCTCAGGAGGACTTTGAGTGAATGTTCGTCTGATGAATCTCTGCTCTAGTACATGTGAATTCACCACGGTACTGTCGTTCATGCAGTTCCTCACACACTCGAGGAGAGTTAGTGATGCTCAGGTCAGCTGGTTTCAGTGGGTTAAGCAATAATGTGACTGAACAACCATCATGCATCAGTGCAGGAAATCAAGGAATCTGAAACAGCACAGTTTGACTCTGGAGTGTTTCTGGACAGATTCCTCCATTCAGAGCGTCACGTGAAGGACTGGATTTCATTAGACACAAATTTGCATATGAGAGCAGGAGATGATGTCATCAGTAGACATTAGGTGTGTCCCAAATAATGTACGTATGCACTACTCTGTGCCAAACTGTAGTGTGAGAAGTGTAAAAATTACATGAAGAATTAATGCACTTCAAATATACCCCTGTATATACAGTGTACAGTATCCAGTAGGTCACATGGGACAAAACTAATGCCACATCTGCTGTAAGTTCACAGACACGAAAAGACACAGAAGTCCCGTTTGGCTTTCACAGGGTCTAGTGTGGAAACCAGCGGCTCGAGGTTACTTACGGCCAGATCCTGCACTAGCTTCTCCTCAAACGAGTACATCTCTGCCTCTATCCAGAGCCGCTGGTATCCCGTGAGGAACAGGTTAATGGAGCGATGCCTGAGACGGGACAGGAGCAGGAGACAGGGTTAACGGGGCGAGGCTAGGGAAACAGGAAGTGCTGGAGGGTTAGTTTGTTAGTTAGTTCGTTAGTTAGGGTTCATCTGCCGGGTCATCATGTAGATGTGACACCAAAGATCCTAAATGTAAAAATAAAGTGTCTGTCAACATCCCAGATGACCCGTCAGACAGTTAGTGCGAGTCACCGTCCAAACCATGGCTCAGAAACGGGGTTTCAGAGAGCAGAGCAAGCGTTGTCTGAGCGTTACGTTACCGTTAGCACAGCGAGCAGACTGTCAGAGTCAGAACTCTCGAGAATTCTGCCCAGCCAAAAGTGTCGGTAGGAATTCAGGAAGTAATTATTAATTTTGTGCCTGAGAACAGGAACGTGACGTGGAGAGGAAACAAGACACAAATCAATCCCACAAATCAATCAACTGATCTGAGTCACATTCACACACGAGGATTCACTGGATTATTCATAAAAATCATAATGGACAAACTGCTTCGGTTTAGAGTTGCAGAGCGTCAGGACTTGAACATATGAGATAAAACAACATTTGAACTGTAGAAAAAACCTTAATAATAATACATTTTTAATAACCCTTTTTTTATTTGCAAATAAAACATTTGCAAACTAAATATATTAAATAAACTAAACATAAATATATATATATATATATATATATATATATATATATATATATATATATATATATATATATATATACTAACATACTTAAAAGGGGCTGTATGTAAGAATCTCCATGTAGTATTTACTTTTTTATTGCCGTTGTGTGAACAGCTTCTAATGAAACTGAAAAAACAAAACCTTCCCTGACTTCCTAGGTCATCTATGAAAGCCTGTATTGTTATGTGAAGGACTCGGGATGTTTTTTTTTCAGTCAAAAGAATGTGACGTTTACTCTCTTCTGTTCAATGACACATGAAACGAATGCTTATACAATGTTCAGGATAAAAATGCTGAAAGAGTCGTTCTGTACTGTAATGTCAATGTGTCGTGATTCATTCAAACTATAGTCTCAGAGTCAGATCTATATAGTCTATAGTCTCAAATATACTTATAATCACACTATCATAACACTGTAATTTTAATGACATGACGCGGTGAATCTCAGAGCTGGTCAAACATATCCACATCACTATTATCAGATGCTTTCTGAACTGCTGTTTTCTCATTTTTGTTGTGTGTTTATTGTGTCACTGAAATGAAAGTGCGCTGCATATATTTACATATTCATCTAAACGTCGTTCTCAGCAGCATGGATGGCGTCGGGATGATCGTTAACAGTATATATCGCTGCAAAGGTATTTCACACTTCTTTTTACTTCTAAGAGAATAATAGAAACAACTTTGTGTGATTATATCGGTGAGTATATGCAACTGCAGTTCATTTAACGGCCACTGCTGTCGCCAAAAACAAGGGTTTCTGAATTCTACATACAGCCCCTTTAAGAAATGTTTACCACATATATAACATTTACAAAAAAAAATTAAAGTGGTTATACACAAAAATATATTATTCATATTACAAAGAAACACTCATATATGTTAAAATCAATGTATTTAAGAGTTTTGTGTTGTAAAATAAAGTTTGATTTTTAAGGCAATCACACACATATGGAGCTCAGCCTCTGCTCATGGTTTGGGTCTCAATGTGATGAACGATCAGAATCAAAGGAGTCAAAATGAGAGAATGCAGACAAACACAGACAGACAAACAAACAGACAAAAAGATGGACAGACAAACAAACAAACAAACAGACAGACAAACAGAGACAGACGGACAGACAAAAATAAACAAGCAAACACAAACAGAGACAGACAAACAAACAAACAAACAAACAAACAGACAGACAGACAGACAGACAGACGGACAGACAAACAGACAGACAGACAGACGGACAGACAAACAAACCGACAGACAAACAAACGGACAGACAAACAGACAGACAGACAGACGGACAGACAAACAGACAGACAGACAGACGGACAGACAAACAGACAGACAGACAGACGGACAGACAAACAAACAAACCGACAGACAAACAAACAAACAAACAGACAGACAGACGGACAGACAAACAAACAGACAGACAAACAGACAGACAAACAAACAAACAGAAAGACAGACAGAAACAGACAGACAGAAACAGACAGACAGACAGACAGACAGACAGACAGACAGACAGACAAACAAACAGACAAACAAACAAACAGACAGACAGACAGAAACAGACAGACAAAATAACAAACAGACGACAGACAAAAACAAACAGACAAATAAACAGACGGACAGACAAACAGACAGACAGACAGACAGACAGACAGACAGACAGACAAACAGACAAACAAACAGACAAACAAACAAACAGACAGACAGACAGAAACAGACAGACAAAATAACAAACAGACGACAGACAAAAACAAACAGACAAATAAACAGACGGACAGACAAACAGACAGACAGACAGACAAACAAACAGACAGACAAACAGACAGACAGACAAAAACAAACAGACAAATAAACAGACGGACAGACAGACAGACAGACAGACAGACAAACAGACAGACAGACAGTCAAACAGACAAACAAAAAAGCAAACAAACAGGCAGAAAAACAAACGGACAGACAAACAAACGGACAGACAGACAGACAGACAGACAGACAGACAGACAGACAGACAAACAGACAGACAGACAGACATACAGACAAACAAACAAACAGACAAACAAACAGACAGACAGACAGACAAAGAGACAAAAACAAAGAGACAAACAAACAGACAGACAAACAAACAGACAGACAGACAGACAGTCAAACAGACAAACAAAAAAGCAAACAAACAGGCAGAAAAACAAACGGACAGACAAACAAACGGACAGACAGACAGACAGACAGACAAACAGACAGACAGACAGACAAACAAACAAACACAGAGACAGAAGGACAGACAGACAAACAAACAAACAGATGGACAGACACATACAGACAAACACATACAGACAAATACAGACAGGCAGATAGACAGTCACAGATTGTCACCTGGGCAGGTTGTACAGCGGTGCCATTCTGAAACACGCCACCACGGCTCGCTTCCGCTGCTTAGACAACAACTTCTGCCACACACACTTCTTAGAGCGCAACGGCTGTTCAACCTAAACACACATTACAGCGAGTGAGTTTGTCCTGACATGAATATTTGAGGAAAACTTTCATCATACATTTCTTACACAATCTCCTTTTTTGACTTACACTGAATATTAATCTTCTAACATCTATGCATATTTATTTAATTTAGGAAATGCAAATCTAGTAACTGCTTCTATACCAGGGGTCCGTGTGTTGATGAAATGCTAACCGTGAACATGTGAATGTGTTGTTAAATTATTTAAATATTAACTCAAAATCTTCAGAGGACTTTAAGCAAATATTTGATCTCAAAGGGGTTCGGCTGATGAAAAATGTTTGGGAATCGCTGCTCTAAATATACAATATCCAAATCTCTGTATCTATATGATCTGTGAGTGTGAGATGTTGTGACGTGACCTGACCTGCTCCAGGTGGAAAACAGCGGCCGAGATGCTCTGGATTCGCTCGATGCTTCTCTCCGGGTCTGGCGTTTCCTCCGTCTTCACCATCACGTCCTTATAAAGGTTGAGCTGCCACTGGACGGCCGGATCCTCCGACTGTGTGAGAACACGAGAGTCTCGTTCAGCAGCGGCCGCTGATGTGTGTGTGTGTGTGTGTGTGTGACGGACTGACCTTCTCCTGCAGGTGCAGGTTCTGTCTGATGTGCTCCTTCACCTCCTCATCTGTGTCCTTCTAAACATCCAAACAAAAGCATCTCATCACAAACACGCAAACACACCTGTGACCTTTGACCCCTGACCCCAGTGACCCTCGTACCAGGCCGTATCGTGTCTTGGCCAGCAGGATGAGCTCCTGGTCGCCCGGCGTGCACATGTTCAGTCCGATAGGCAGCATCTTCTTCAGCGCCGCCACGATCAGAGACGTCTGGACGGAGTAGAAGTCCCCTCGACGCTTTTTGTGCTTCCGTTCCTGATCCTGACCTCCGGACTGACAGAGACACACACGTCAACACACACCGTCAAGAGACGTCACGCGGAAATAAATCACAGTCAAAATAGATTATACTTTACATAAAGAAAAAGAAGCTGATTTAAAGAGGTTTTGCATTGTGACTTTATTTTCATGAAAATTAATCTAATTACTGTATTGAAAAAAAAAATATATACATATAGTAATTAAAATGTAGATTTATATATAAATAATAATAAAATATATAATATAAATAATTCTTAAATGGCAATGCTTCTTATCTCCCTCCTAATCACATTACTGTAATGCAACAAATATAAATTAAGTAATTATTTAGTGAATAATAAATATTACTTAAAATGTAAAGTAAGTTTGATTATGAAAACAATAAAAAAATGTCACAATGAAAAACATTTCAATGATCCTAAAAAAAACACTTCATTTTCTTCATGCAAAATATAACTTGTTTTGAGTTTGTGAGATTCACTCGCCTGATAAGACACAAATACTGATAAACTGTTTAACACAACAAAACTAAACAAATGCTACAGAAATAATCCTCCTCAGAGACATCTGTACAAGCTTCTGCTGTGTAAATTAATATTCATAAACAATATTTAAAGAAGAAAACACTAACACACACACCAGAACGGCACAAACACCAGCGACGACAACATCTGACATGTGAGACGCTGCGACAGATCAAACACGGACACACACGAGACACGGATCGAACCAGCAGGAGCTTTAAACTTTCATCATCATCATCATCATCATCATCACAAAACCACCGGCAGCTTACAGGGGTCAATCACAAACTGCTGTTATTCTGCACTAAAACTATGAAAAAAGGCTTGTGACATGACTGTCATGGCGGCCGAGAAAATCCACCGTTTTTTACAAATACTACACTTGTACCACAAAGTGATGTTTTAAGAGTTTTTAGGCAAGAATGTAGTTGTTTAGACCTTAAATCTGTGACCCATATTTAATCATAGCGCCTATTTTACTATTTGTTTTGATGCTTTCGCAGATGTGAGCTCCAGCAGTCCTTCAGAGCTCGAGTACCCGCCGAGAACAGCTTCACGGAGCTTCAGGGATTTGCCGCTGGCTCTTATGTATATAGTGATTCAACATAATTAATTTGGAGTATATCAAACAGGCAATCTTTGGTCTAATTTTTCAAGAGCAAAAGGGGAAAATTTAATTTCATAACTATATTTATGCTATATTTAACATTAAATCTGTACTAGAGTGCTACTTTTGTACGTTTGACTGAATTGTTTGCTTGCTTGTTTTAGCGCTGTCATGGGAAATCCCCTTAACTTTTAAAAGGACAAAGATATCGCAGTTAAGGGGATTTCCCATGACAGCGCTAAAACAAGCAAGCAAACAATTCAGTCAAACGTACAAAAGTAGCACTCTAGTACAGGATTAATGTTAAATATAGCATAAATATAGTTATGAAATTTTGAAGCATATTGTATTATAAGTTTGTTTTAGCGCTGCCATGGGAAATGCCCTTAACTTTTAAAAGGACAAAGATATCGCTTTCCTCTGCGGACATTCAAACTGATATATTACAGACATCGACCTGAAGAATGAATGCTATATCAGATGCACGTTTAGTCGATCTCTCTCTCATAATACTCTACATAATACAACACGCTTCAATAAAATGACTCAACGTTCCTTCATTACTAGTTCTAAAGTGACGTTTCAGAATTAGAAACAGATATTGGACTCAACTGTTAAACTGTCAACATGAGATTTGAATCAGTGGCGGAAGGAAGTAGTTCCTCACAAAAGAGGTTTTAAAGACACTCCGTTGTTATTTCTTATTTATTTACACACTTGTGCCATCAAACTGTTGTATAAATGCAATATCACACGGGTAGCCGTGCGTTATAGCTGTATATCAGCACTGTGATTACCTGCGACCGAACCACAGCTGTGCTGATATACAGCCATATCGCACGGTTACTCGTGTGATATTACTCATTTTATATATATATATATATATATATATATATATATATATATATATTCTATTTATTTATTTATTTATTAAATGCCTTGGCAACTATATGATACAAAATAAGTATAAAGTGAAGTACTGAAATGACTACAATTTAAATAAAACAACTTAAAGCTGAATAGAAATATAAAAAGTCCTAAAAACATATGATAATGACAAAAGCACATAACAAAATTACTGAAACTTTAACTACAATAAAAAAACCCCCCTGAAAATATAAAAATAAAACTCCAAATATTAATACATACTATAATAGCATATAAATAATACTAATATTGCACTGTCTCAACCCGATCGCACTAATATTGTGTTTCTGCCGATGTTTAGAGACAGAAGACTGACGGAAACAGACAGAAAGCAGAAAGAAGGAGAAACCAGGCAGAAGATCCAGAAATCACAGCGACACACACGACCGTAGGAACCGCAGTACTGATGATGTCATGCAGATCGAGTACAGGAGTGGAGCTGAAGCACATGACACACACACACACACACACACACGTGTTTCAGCTCATGCACCAGACTGTACCTTGGGTAGGAATGACTGTGCATGAAGGAGAAGGACAGAACAAGCACAGGCAGTTAGAGAAGTACAGTTCACACAGGAAACGTTCAACTACTGCTCATCCAGATATCAGAACCAAATTAATTCAGTTTGATATTAATATTGTCCATTTCCTGTGCGACTTATTTAATGATTTTGGTTATAAAAGTGATTGAATCAAAAGCTATATAAGTTGTGTTAATATAGCTTTGCATTAATAAATACATGCGTTTAGTCATCAAGGTCGATGCGTTTATGATTGGCATTTGTTCTCCTGTGAAAACAAACCTAACAGTGATGAAACAGCGAAGGAAGTTCAATCAGGAGGATATTAGTATGTGATATTAGTGAGTAACGGCTGGTTGAGTGTGTGTTCATGAAGATTAAACTATTCAAATAAACGTGTGAGAATAAGAACAGAGAGAGAGAGAGAGAGATTGTGTCTTTAACCTTCAAATTAAAGTCAACATGTGACACACGTTCACTTGTTTCTGCTCACCAAGTCTGTGTTTATTTGATCAAAAATACAGTAAAAATTATGAAATATTATTAGAATGTAAATCAGCTGTTTTCTATGTGAATATATAGTAAAGTGTAATTTATTCCTGTGATTTTCAGCATCATTACTCCAGTCTTCAGTGTCACATGATCCTTCAGAAATCATTCTAATATGATGATTTGCTGCTCAAGAAACATTTATGATTATTGTCAGTGTTAAAAACAGTCACATTTTTTGTGGAATCTGATGCATTTTATTTTTCAGGATTCTTTAATGAATAAAAAGTTCTAAAAGAACAGCATTTATTTGAAACAGAATCTTTTGTAACATTATAAACGTCTTTATTGAGTCACTCGTACCTTGGCCAGCTTGGTTTTACTGTCACCGGTGAGGAAGGAGAGATTATTGATCTCGTTCTGAACAACAAAGTTCTGCTCCTCCCTCTTGAAGTTCTGCAGAGAGTGAAGATCTTCATCAGCTCTGTGTTTCTGAGACTGATTTAAATAATGTGATGTAATTGAAGCTGCTCTTACGTGAGATTTACACCACAGGATGAAGATTTCTGCCACCATCCTGAAGAGCTCGTTAGAGTCGGCATCGGGTTCCTTCAGCCAGCGAGACCTGAAACCAGCCGACAGATCAGATGAACCGCAGGAGCTAGTGATTCATTACATCAGACACGTCTACATTTACCATTAAACTAATCAATATAAAACACAGTGTAAATCAGAGAACCGTGAACATGCAAATGTGGTGTTGAATTATTGAAATATCAACTCAAAATCTCAGGGGTAAATATCTGAGCTCAAAAAGGAGTCTGATGTCACGTGACTTTATCTGATGACATCAGTCACCGGTGTTTGTGCTCCGTCACCTGTTGTTGTCCACGTAGCGGATGAGCATGGGGTAGAAGGCGTACAGGTCTCGGCACAGCACCGCAAACTCATCCAGAATCAGAAGCTCCGCCTCCTGGGTGTCGGCCTTGCTGTCTGCCTTCAGAAGCTCCTCCTCTGACACCACCTTCACCGTCTTCTTCTTCAGCTTCTCCAGCGTGGGCAGGAAGTGAGTCTTCAGCAGGTCGGCTCGTGCCTTACTGATGATGGGCTGAGCGTACACTGAGACACACACACACACACACACACACACACACACACACACAATCCAGATTCTGCTTAATTTCACATACAGTACTATACAGTAGGGAAGTAGGCAGGAATTGTATCTGTATTATTTAGTATGCATGATTAGGGTTAGTTTGTTCATGTAGTGCAGATACTGTAGCACACTACAGGTATTAGAACACTAAACAGTAGTTTCTGAATGAGCGCTTTAAATAATAACAATGATTTTTTGAGTTCATGATTGTTGTTTTAGTACAATTGATGTACTATTACAGTTTCTATTAATATTTATTTAATTTTGAGGAAGAATATTTTGGTTCAGGATTATTATAGTCAACTAATACTAAACAACATTAAAAAAGACGCAACAGATGCAGACACAACACACGCAGAAGCAGACAGCACCCAAAGACGCAACAGACGCAGACGGAACGGACGCAGACACAACAGACACATGCAACACACACACAACAGATGCAGGTGCAACAGACACAAGACACAAAACACGCAACAGACGCAGACACGACACAAAACAGATGCAGATGCACACGCAACAAACGCACACGCAACAGACGCAGACACAACACAAAACAGACGCAGACTCACACGCAACAAACGCAGATGCACACACAACAGATGCAGATGCAACAGACGCAGACACAACACACACAGAAGCAGACAACACATGAACACGCAGACACATCAGACGCAGGCGCAACAGACACAAGACACAAAACACGCAACAGACGCAGACACGACACAAAACAGATGCAGATGCACACGCAACAAACGCACACGCAACAAAAGCAGACGCAACAGACGCAGCAGATGCAACACACGCAGAAGCAGACACAACAGATGCAGGCGCAACACGCAACAAACGCATATGCAACAAATGCAGATGCAACACATGCAGACGCACACGCAACAGACGCAGATGCAACATGCACATGCAACAGACGCAACATACGCAGACGCAATAGATGCAGATGCAACAGACAAACGTAACACACATCGATGCAATAGATGCAGATGCAACACACGCAGGCACAACAGACACAAGATGCGCAACCGATGCAGATGCAACACGCAACAGACGCAGACACAATACAAAACAGATGCAGACACACACGCAACAAACGCAGACGCAACAGAAGCACACGCAACACACGCAGACGCAACACGGACAAAACAGACGCAACATACGCAGACGTAACAGACGGACGCAACACAGGTCAATGCGTTTCTATTAATATTTAATTTTGAGGAAGAATATTTTGGTTCAGGATTATTATAGTCAACTAATACTAAAAAACATTAAAAAAAGATTTCTTGCAGACGCAACAGATGCAGACACTACATACGCAGAAGCAGACAACACACGCAGGTGCCAGCGCAACAGACACAAGACACGCAACCGATGCAAACGCAACATGCAACAGACGCAGGCACAATACAAAACAGATGCAGACGGACACGTAACAAACACAGACACAGCAGCAGCAGACGCAACATATGCAGAAGACGCACACGCAGACAAAACAGACGCAACATATGCAGACGCAATATCTGCAGATGCAACACATGCAGACGCACACACAACAGATGCAGATGCAACATGCACATGCAACAAACGCAACACGCAGACACAACAGACAGACGCAACACACTGATGCAATAGATGCAGATGCAACACACGCAGACACAACACACAACAGATGCAGACACAACACAATCGCAACACGCACACGCAACATACATAGACAACACACGCAACAGACGCAAACACAACACACACAGAAGCAGCAGACGCAGAGGCAATTTTAATTTTAGTTAACATTTTAGTAATTTTGTTGTGCTTTTGTCATTTTTTATTATTTTAATAAAAGGTACACTATGTAACTTTTGGCTCTCTAGCAGAATTGAACCCAGTGTTTCTAGAAGCAGAAGTTCGGGAGGAAGTTCTGCTCACCAGCGATGCGCTTCATCCAGGAGGCCTCGTCGATGCCCAAATTACTGTTGAGGATCTTCAGGATGTTTCCCAGGACGAGGCTCAGGTGTTCGGAGGTGACGGTGGTGCTGCAGACGCCGACGGGCCGGTTCTCCGGGCCTCGCTCCCACCAGTAGGACAGGTAGTTGCACAGCATGGGCAGCACCACCTCGATGACGTGCGGCATCTCTGTGTATCGAGCGCCAGACTCAGACATGTCATTAATGTCCTTCATCAGAGCGTCCAGACGAGGCATCTCAGGACACACGTCCTCCACGCTCTCCGGCATCCCTACAACTGACACACACACACACACACACACACACACACACACACACACACACACTCACTGCTGCAGCTTTACACAAATATACATGTTTATATTACATGAATAGTTGAACTGATGTGTCACACGTGTTTATTGGTTTCTATCAAGTAACTTCAAATATAGTTCATCATCATCATCCTCATCAATATTTACAGTTGTAACGTAAAAACTGCAATAAAAACAACAGATTTGCACCTGTGCCGTCACTGAATGAACCCTAGTAAGTGTGTTATTGTGTCACTCACTGGCTCGTTCACGAGACGTTTTTGTGTTGAACACAGAGCAGGGGTTGTGTTTGTTGAGCTGCGGCTCGAGGAAGGCAACGGGCATCGCACCCGCTAGAGTCGCCAAACACTCGCCCAGCGCCGGGAGCTGCCTACAACACACACACACACACACACACACACACACACACACAAACACAAACACACACACAGACGTTTGTTTTTGTGAATTGTGGGGTCATTCCATAGGCATAATGGTTTTTATACTGTACAAACTGTAATTTCTAATCACCATAAACTACCCCTATCCCTAACCCTCACAGGAGGATGGAGTAATGTCCTCATAAATCACCCTCTTCTTGTAATACCTATGTCATACACATGTCATTATACACATTTGTGTCCTGATGTCACAAAAACACACACACACACACCCCCAACAGAAGCAGATGCAAAAGACGCAGACACAACATACACACACACGTAGATGCAACAGACACATACGCAACACATGCACACGCAGAAGCAACAGATGCAGACGTAACACACGCAGATGAAACACACACACGCAACAGACGCAGACACAGCAGACACATACGCGACAGACGCAGACACAACAGACGCAGACGCAACAGACGCAGACGCAGCAGACGCAGACACAACAGACGCAGACGCAGCAGACGCAGACACAACAGACGCAGACGCAACAGACGCAGACGCAACAGACGCAGCAGACGCAGACACAACAGACGCAGACGCAGCAGACGCAGACGCAGCAGACGCAGACGCAACAGACGCAACAGACGCAACAGACGCAGCAGACGCAGACACAACAGACGCAGACGCAACAGACACATACGCAACAGACGCAGACGCAACAGACGCAGACACAGCAGACGCAACAGACGCAGACGCAACAGACGCAGACGCAACAGACGCAGCAGACGCAGACGCAACAGACGCAGACGCAGCAGACGCAACAGACGCAGACGCAACAGACGCAGACGCAACAGACGCAGCAGACGCAGACGCAACAGACGCAGACGCAGCAGACGCAACAGACACATACGCAACAGACGCAGACGCAACAGACGCAGACACAGCAGACGCAGACACAACAGACGCAACAGACGCAGACACAGCAGACGCAGATGCAACAGACGCAGACACAGCAGACGCAGATGCAACAGACGCAGACACAGCAGACGCAGATGCAACAGACGCAGACACAACAGACGCAGACACAGCAGACGCAGCAGACGCAGATGCAACAGACGCAGACACAACAGACGCAGACACAGCAGACGCAGACACAGCAGACGCAGACACAGCAGACGCAGACACAACAGACGCAGACACAACAGACGCAGACACAACAGACGCAGACACAGCAGATGCAGCAGACGCAGACGCAACAGACGCAGACACAACAGACGCAGACACAGCAGACGCAGCAGACGCAGATGCAACAGACGCAGACACAGCAGACGCAGACACAGCAGACGCAGACACAGCAGACGCAGACACAGCAGACGCAGACACAGCAGACGCAGACGCAACAGACGCAGACACAACAGACGCAGACACAGCAGATGCAGACGCAACAGACGCAGACGCAACAGACGCAGACGCAACAGACGCAGACACAACAGACGCAGACACAACAGACGCAGACACAACAGACGCAGACACAGCAGACGCAGACACAGCAGACGCATACGCAACAGACGCAGACACAGCAGACGCAGACACAGCAGACTCATACGCAACAGACGCAGACACAACAGACGCAGACGCAACCGACGCAGAAGCCGCAGAATCACCCGCCGAAGAAGCAGCAGACGCAGACACAACAGACGCAGACACAACAGACGCAGACGCAACAGACGCAACAGACGCAGCAGACGCAGACACAACAGACGCAGACACAACAGACGCAGACACAACAGACGCAGACACAGCAGACGCATACGCAACAGACGCAGACACAGCAGACGCAGACACAGCAGACACATACGCAACAGACGCAGACACAACAGACGCAGATGCAGACACAACAGACGCAGACACAACAGACGCAGACGCAACAGACGCAACAGACGCAGCAGACGCAGACACAACAGACGCAGACACAACAGACGCAACAGACGCAGACGCAACAGACGCAGACGCAACAGACGCAGACACAGCAGACGCAACAGACGCAGACGCAACAGACGCAGACGCAACAGACGCAGCAGACGCAGACGCAACAGACGCAGACGCAACAGACACATACGCAACAGACGCAGACGCAACAGACACAGACACAACAGACGCAGACGCAACAGACACATACGCCACAGACGCAGACGCAACAGACGCAGACGCAACAGACACAGACACAACAGACGCAGACGCAACAGACACATACGCAACAGACGCAGACGCAACAGACACAGACACAACAGACGCAGACGCAACAGACACATACGCAACAGACGCAGACGCAACAGACGCAGACACAACAGACGCAGACGCAACAGACACAGACACAACAGACGCAGACGCAACAGACACAGACACAACAGACGCAGACGCAACAGACACATACGCAACAGACGCAGACGCAACAGACGCAGACACAGCAGACGCAGCAGACGCAGACACAACAGACGCAGACGCAACAGACACATACGCAACAGACGCAGACGCAACAGACGCAGACACAGCAGACGCAACAGACGCAGACGCAACAGACGCAGACGCAACAGACGCAACAGACACATACGCAACAGACGCAGACGCAACAGACGCAGACACAGCAGACGCAGACGCAGCAGACGCAACAGACACATACGCAACAGACGCAGACGCAGCAGACGCAACAGACACATACGCAACAGACGCAGACGCAACAGACGCAGACACAGCAGACGCAGCAGACGCAGACACAACAGACGCAGACACAACAGACGCAGACACAACAGACGCAGACACAGCAGACGCAGACACAGCAGATGCAGACACAACAGACGCAGATGCAGACACAACAGACGCAGACACAGCAGCAGACGCAGACACAGCAGATGCAGACACAACAGACGCAGATGCAGACACAACAGACGCAGACACAGCAGACGCAGACACAGCAGACACATACGCAACAGACGCAGACACAGCAGACGCAGACACATCAGACGCAGACACAACAGACGCAGATGCAGACACAACAGACGCAGACACAACAGACGCAGACGCAACAGACGCAACAGACGCAGACGCAACAGACGCAGACGCAACAGACGCAGACACAGCAGACGCAACAGACGCAGACGCAACAGACGCAGACGCAACAGACGCAGCAGACGCAGACGCAACAGACGCAGACGCAGCAGACGCAGCCGCCACAGACGCAGCAGCCGCAGACGCAACAGACGCAGACACAACAGACGCAGATGCAGAAAAAACAGACGCAGACACAACAGACGCAGACGCAACAGACGCAGCAGACGCAGACGCAGCAGACGCAGACGCAGCAGACGCAGGCAGACGCAGACACAGCAGACGCAGACGCAACAGACGCAGACACAGCAGACGCAACAGACGCAGACGCAACAGACGCAGACGCAACAGACGCAGCAGACGCAGACGCAACAGACGCAGACGCAGCAGACGCAACAGACGCAGACGCAACAGACGCAACAGACGCAGACGCAACAGACGCAGCAGACGCAGACACAACAGACGCAGACGCAACAGACGCAGACACAGCAGACGCAGACACAACAGACGCAACAGACGCAGACACAGCAGACGCAGATGCAACAGACGCAGACACAGCAGACGCAGACGCAACAGACGCAGACACAGCAGACGCAGATGCAACAGACGCAGACACAACAGACGCAGACACAGCAGACGCAGCAGACGCAGACACAGCAGACGCAGACACAACAGACGCAGACACAGCAGACGCAGACACAACAGACGCAGATGCAGACACAGCAGACGCAGACGCAACAGACGCAGACACAACAGACGCAGACACAGCAGACGCAGACACAGCAGACGCAGACACAACAGACGCAGACACAGCAGACGCAGACGCAACAGACGCAGACACAACAGACGCAGACACAACAGACGCAGACGCAACAGACGCAGCAGACGCAGACACAACAGACGCAGACACAACAGACGCAGACACAACAGACGCAGACACAGCAGACGCATACGCAACAGACGCAGACACAGCAGACGCAGACACAGCAGACACATACGCAACAGACGCAGACACAACAGACGCAGATGCAGACACAACAGACGCAGACACAACAGACGCAGACGCAACAGACGCAACAGACGCAGCAGACGCAGACACAACAGACGCAGACGCAACAGACACATACGCAACAGACGCAGACGCAACAGACGCAGACACAGCAGACGCAACAGACGCAGACGCAACAGACGCAGACGCAACAGACGCAGCAGACGCAGACGCAACAGACGCAGACGCAACAGACGCAGACGCAACAGACACATACGCAACAGACGCAGACGCAACAGACACAGACACAACAGACGCAGACGCAACAGACACATACGCAACAGACGCAGACGCAACAGACGCAGACACAGCAGACGCAGACACAACAGACGCAGACACAACAGACGCAGACACAGCAGACGCATACGCAACAGACGCAGACACAACAGACGCAGACACAGCAGACGCAGACACAACAGACGCAGATGCAGACACAACAGACGCAGACACAGCAGACACATACGCAACAGACGCAGACACAACAGACGCAGACACAGCAGACGCAGACACAACAGACGCAGATGCAGACACAACAGACGCAGACACAGCAGACGCAGACACAGCAGACACATACGCAACAGACGCAGACACAGCAGACGCAGACACATACGCAACAGACGCAGACGCAACAGACGCAGACACAACAGACGCAGATGCAGACGCAACAGACGCAGACGCAGCAGACACATACGCAACAGACGCAGACACAACAGACGCAGATGCAGACACAACAGACGCAGACACAGCAGACGCAGACACAGCAGACACATACGCAACAGACGCAGACGCAGCAGACACATACGCAACAGACGCAGACACAACAGACGCAGACGCAGCAGACACATACGCAACAGACGCAGACACAGCAGACGCAGACACATACGCAACAGACGCAGACGCAACAGACGCAGACACAACAGACGCAGATGCAGACGCAACAGACGCAGACACAACAGACGCAGACGCAACAGACGCAGACGCAGCAGACACATACGCAACAGACGCAGACACAGCAGACGCAGACACATACGCAACAGACGCAGACACAACAGACGCAGACACATACGCAACAGACGCAGACACAACAGACGCAGATGCAGACGCAGACACAGACATACACTCAACAGACGCAGACACAGCAGACACATACGCAACAGACGCAGACACAGCAGACGCAGACACAGCAGACGCAGATGCAGACGCAACAGACGCAGACACAACAGACGCAGACGCAACAGACGCAGACGCAGCAGACACATACGCAACAGACGCAGACACAGCAGACGCAGACACATACGCAACAGACGCAGACACAACAGACGCAGACACATACGCAACAGACGCAGACACAACAGACGCAACAGACGCAGACACAGACATACACTCAACAGACGCAGACACAGCAGACACATACGCAACAGACGCAGACACAACAGACGCAGACGCAGCAGACACATACGCAACAGACGCAGACACAACAGACGCAGACACAGCAGACGCAGACACAGCAGACGCAGACACAGCAGACGCAGACACAGCAGACGCAGACGCAACAGACGCAGACACAGCAGACGCAACAGACGCAGACACAGACATACACTCAACAGACGCAGACACAGCAGACACATACGCAACAGACGCAGACACAACAGACGCAGACGCAACAGACGCAGACACAGCAGACGCAACAGACGCAGATGCAACAGATGCAGCAGACGCAGACACAGCAGACACAGACACAGCAGACGCAACAGACGCAGACGCAACAGACGCAACAGACGCAGACGCAACAGACGCAGACACAGCAGACGCAGACACAGCAGACGCAACAGACGCAGACGCAACAGACGCAGCAGACGCAGACGCAACAGACGCAGACGCAGCAGACGCAGACGCAACAGACGCAGACGCAACAGACGCAGACGCAACAGACGCAGACACAACAGACGCAGACGCAACAGACGCAGACGCAACAGACGCAGACACATACGCAACAGACGCAGACGCAACAGACGCAACAGACGCAGACACAGCAGACGCAGCAGACGCAGACACAGACATACACTCAACAGACGCAGACACAGCAGATGCAGACACAACAGACGCAGACACAGCAGACACATACGCAACAGACGCAGACGCAACAGACGCAGACACAGCAGACGCAACAGACGCAGACACAACAGACGCAGACACAGCAGACGCAACAGACGCAGACGCAACAGACGCAACAGACGCAGACACAGCAGACGCAACAGACGCAGACACAACAGACGCAGACACAACAGACGCAGACGCAACAGACGCAGACGCAGCAGACACACGCAACAGACGCAGACACAACAGACGCAGACACAGCAGACACATACGCAACAGACGCAGACACAACAGACGCAGACGCAGCAGACACATACGCAACAGACGCAGACACAGCAGACACATACGCAACAGACGCAGACACAGCAGACACATACGCAACAGACGCAGACGCAACAGACGCAGACACAGCAGGCGCAGACACAGACATACACTCAACAGACGCAGACACAGCAGACGCAGACGCAGCAGACACATACGCAACAGACGCAGACGCAACAGACGCAGACACAGACATACACTCAACAGATGCAGATGCAACAGACGCAGACGCAACACACACGCGCAGCAGACGCAACAGACGTACACACAACACACGTAACAGACAACACACACACATACAAATAAACATGCAGCACGCATACACAACACACATGCACACACAACAGACACGTGTACACACAACACGCACACAGACAATACATGGACACACACACACACACACAGTACACAGCATAAGAGCATGTCAAACACATCAGCTTCAGGTAAAGAAGGCTCTGGGATCCGCTCACCGCTCCACATAGATGTTTTTTCCAGTCCCCAGAGCATATAAACTGGTGAGGATCCGATAACACGACACCTGCACATCATCCACTGAGAAAACAGCCAGAAAATACAAGCATTAATGTTCATAAAGTTTAATCACACAAAGATAATTACAGGGCCATTTGAAGTCAGCGTAAATTACATTTACAATCATTTTTATTTACTTAACATTACATTATATTACATTCACTCTTCAGAGCAACTCCAGCTTAACCAGAATTATATTGCAGTGCAACTATTGACAATATTTTTAATAATTTTAATAATTTTTATTATTATATTTTTAATTTATTAATATAATAGGATAATATAAAAGGATTTTTTTCCTTTATAATAACATCATAAATCGTTAAATAAGAGCAGGAACATGGGCATTCGCGAGGATTAAGCGACTCACGCAGCAGGTCGCAGCCGAACTGATGTTCAGTGATGTGTTCGAACAGCGCGGTCAGGATGGGCAGCAGAGCCACGGTCGTGTAGTTGATGTTCTGCGAGACGCCCTTCATCTGGCTGCGCGAGTGAGTGAACTTGCCCAGCTTCAGGTTCTCCAAGGTCTTCTCCAGATCCTCAGCTGCGTTCTCAAAGAACGTCCTCAAACCGGCTTTGACCAGCTCAGATCCGGACTTCATCACGGTCCTGCGAGAGAAACCATCCTACAGCATCACCGCATCAGATCTGCTAATGCACTTACATCACAATAACAAAAGTTTAGACAAAATTCAAAATGTAACATTTAACTTCTGCATAGAAGTGGAAAAATAAGTTCAAATATTCAATTTAATGTCAAAGAACAACATAAACAAGTTATAAATCAATCAATCTGTCGCTCAACATGTAGTAAAATACAGATATATCATGCATTTTCTTCTGTCACTGGTCATTATTCTAACCTTGAAATCATAGTTAGGCATAAAACATTGTCCTAAATGTGGGAAAAAATACATATAAAGTCATATAAGTTAAAAATAAGCGGGCCCAGTATCGAACCCTGAGGTACTCAACTAATAATACAAGCTGAGGATGAGGAAAACTTACCCAAAGCTACAGAGAAAGTCCTGTCTTTAAGATAAGAACTAAACCCTTGATGCCGACCCAATGTTTTAGACGCCAAACAAGGATACTATCATCCACAGTATCAAAGGTAAGAGATCTAGTAAACTAAGTCAGCTGCAAGCAAAACATTGTTTGACACTTTCAGCAAAGCTGACTCAGTATGACGTCCCAGAGCAAAACAGGCACTATTTTTGTAATCACCAAGAAATATAATGCAATGCAAGGAGCCGTACCTGGTGTCCAGTGTGTGTGCGAGGATGTGCAGACAGCTGACCATAGTGGTGGAGTCACTTCCTGCAAACACACACCAGAAAGCACTGAAAACCACCAAATCAATGAACATCACAGAGACACAGAGAGAGAGACACGGTGATCTTACCAAACAGAGAGATCCTGTGTCTAACCAGAGCGGCCAGCTTACAGAACAGACTAGAGCAGAGCAGCAGGAAGTGAAGGAGACAGCGAGAGGAAGAAGAAACGGAAGCTTAAACAGGTGAAGAGCGAAGAATCACAGCTGATTGAGTTACAGGTTTATTAACCAGTAAAATATTCATCAAAATAAAAAATACAAAAAAATGGTGACTTTTTGTCTCACAATTCTGAGTTTATATGTATAGTAAAAATGAGAATTGCGAGACAAACTCGGAATTGCGAGCAATAAGGTCGGAATTGGAAAAAAAAATACAGAAATGCGAAAAAATGAAGTCAGAATTGCAAGATATAAACGTCGAAATTGTGAGATATTTTAAGAAATGATCCGAGTAAAAGTTCTGAGAAACAAGCTTCCATATAAATGTGCTGCGAACAGATTTATAAACGATCAAAGTAATTAAACATTTTACGATGAGATACATATTTACATAATCATGTGACATAAGATGCTCCATCACCTGGTGACCATCTCTTTCTCCTTGTTCGACGCATATCCGCTGCTGCTCAGATTCTTAGTGGGCGACGACAGGAAGTAGAGCGAGTGATTTTTAAAGTACTGGTCTATGAGGGGGAGGAGCACCTACAGGAAGTACAACAGGCAAACAGAAAATTAAACACAGTATAGAGGTGAAAGAGAACTTAGTTCAGTACTCACACGCTGTGTGACAGGCTTTTAGCGTGAAAAGCGAATGTCAGAACAGCGTGCGAATAAAAAGTTTAACTGGCAAGGCTTTAAAACATGCAAATAATCATTTTCATGATGAGGAAGAACTGCAATGTCATGTGAGCGTAACCCTACTGCACTTTCAAACCTTAGCAAAGAACTTGATCTCCTGTTCATGTGGTGACCTGTCGTTCTTTCCACTGGCCGCCATCGCCTCTGAAACCAGCGAGAGTGACGGTTAGTTCATGATCTAAAGAGAACCTGTGAGTGTGTGGGGAATCACATGACTTCAGACTGAAGAAACCGACCGAGGTGAGCGATGAACTCCTGCGCGGAGTCCACATATTTCAGCAGCTTCTTCAGAAACTTGTATGCGAAGCGTTTCTCCATGGAGGAAGAGTCCTGCTCCATGTCCTTCAGACCCCTGGAAGGAAACACAGCTGCACCGTTACACTCAGTTCCTCACGTGAACACGCGTGTAAAAGCGCACACGTCTGCACCTGCTGATGGAGTATCCGTTGATCTGGAGGAAGCGGAAGAGATCTTGCGCTCTGTCTCGGTCCTTGGCTTTCTCTTTGGCCGTGAGCGTGTCGTACGGCACCAGCAGTGGATGCGTTCCTCCTGCACCCGAGAGCACACGTCACATGTCACGCATGACCTTCACACGCCACAATCACTCAGAGCTGAAAACAAGAGAGACAAACCTCTGGTTCCCAGATCACTCTTCTTCTTCTTGGCCCAGATGTTGTGATAGTTTTCAGCCACCACCTCAACCATCGACTGAAGAACAGACAAACAAAAACCTAAAATTATATATACACAATTCTAAAATTCTAAAATTATAATTATACACACCTTAAATATAAATACTTATCATTTATTGAATATAGATTAAATACATTAAATTTCCTCAATTAATTATTATTATTGATTAATAAATGCTGTAAAAATATATCACTCATTGTTAGGTAATGCATACATTTATGTTAACAAAGATTTCTAACATTTATTACTGCATTTTTTAAATTAAAAATGTGTCTGGTATCATTAGTTACATTTTAATTTATTTTTATTATCTGATATTAACAAAGATGAATAAATTCTGTAACAATATATCAGGTAATGCATGAATTAATGTTAAAAAATTCATTAATTATTAATTTCAATATTTATTAATGCAATCTTTCAAAAAATTTTTGCATCTGGTAACATTAGTTGAAAATGTTTATTTTTATTAAATAACAAAGATGAATAAATGCTTTAAATATATATTGCTCATTTTTAGATAATGCATAAATGAATGTTGACAAATAATTTCAACATTTATTTATTAATGCATTTTTAATCAAAAATGTATATAGTAACATTAGTTAAAATTGTTTAATAATTTTATTAACTAATATTAACAAATATTAATAAATTCTGTAAATAATATATTGCCCATTGTTTGGTAATGCATTAATGTTAACAAATAAATAAATTATTTATTCATTTAAACATTTATTAACGCATTATTTTAATCATATTTTGTATCTGGTAAACACTAGCTAAAATTGTTTATTAATTTTATTAACTAACATTAATAAATTCTGTAAATAATATATATTGCTCATTGTTAGGGAATGCATAAATCAATATTAACAAGACCTTATCATACAGTGTTACCCAGTTAAAATTACTGTAACATGTCAGTGCTTTTTTTAATTCAAATTTTAGTTAACCATAAAGTCCAGCTGTTCAACACAAATCTACAGATGTTTGCTGCTGGTTTGCGTGCGTCACCTGCAGTTCTCTGGACAGCTGGACGCTGCTCATGTCCAGTGGATTTGGATTGAAGCCATTACCCTGAAAACACACAATAACAAACACTACAGTACTGAATCTGATATGAATCTTCTGTATAATCGTATTGTCCTATGATCTTATTTGAGGCTGCTGGACTGTTATTGATTAAATCAT
Organism: Chanodichthys erythropterus; assembly: GCF_024489055.1. Taxonomy (NCBI): domain Eukaryota; kingdom Metazoa; phylum Chordata; class Actinopteri; order Cypriniformes; family Xenocyprididae; genus Chanodichthys; species Chanodichthys erythropterus. The sequence continues at coordinate 39,204,774 of NC_090238.1, read as the reverse complement.
TGCAAACGATTAAACACAAAGACACCTGAGAGGCCTGTGAGATCCGCCGCATCTCTCTCTGCTGAAACATGGTTTCTCCTTCTTTGGTCCGGTCGATGCTCCAGCCCATCGCTAACATGCTCTTCAGGGACTCGCGCACCGTCCAGCGGTAAACCTCCTTCTCCTGCGGGCGGAAACACTCACGCTAAGAGTCAAAGATCACATAATGCTGGATGTTCTGAGGGCTGTTTTGTACCTTCTCTGTGAGCGATTTGTAGGATCTCAGCATTGGGTGAATTTTTGCTTTTTCATCAACGGTTTCTCCGTGTTTCCAGCCCAGAAGCACCTGAACACAACGAAAACATCTTTCTTTTGTTTAGTGTGCTCTCTATGTATTTCTACAGCACTTCATACAATACAGATTGATTCAAAGCAGCTTCACAGTGATAAATGGGAAAATAACAGGGTTAATGTTGCAAAATTCATCAGTTATGACACAAACTCAATTTCAGCTGTAAAGCCGCTCTATAGAAAACAATACCGTTATTATTCAGATCAAGTGCTGTTCTCATCTGATAGTGTCAGAGCAGATAAATCATCAAAATGAAGTGAGTTTTTGCATAAAACAAGAACAAATATCTGCCAATGGGGTCAGAAGAATAAACGTTTACTCAGTGATAGATATTAGTTCTTGTATAAAGCGCTCTTTACTTGTGCAATATAGAGGTTGTTACTCGTGACATATTGCTCTACTTACTCGTGGGATATTGCGCCTGTTACTCGTGGGATATTGCTCTAGTTACTCGTGGGATATTGCGCCTGTTACTCGTGCGATATTGCGCCTGGTACTCGTGGGATATTGCTCTAGTTACTCGTGGGATATTGCTCTAGTTACTCGTGGGATATTGCGCTTGTTACTCGTGGGATATTGCGCTTGTTACTCGTGGGATATTGCTCTAGTTACTCGTGGGATATTGCGCTTGTTACTCGTGGGATATTGCTCTAGTTACTCGTGGGATATTGCTCTAGTTACTCGTGGGATATTGCGCTTGTTACTCGTGGGATATTGCTCTAGTTACTCGTGGGATATTGCGCATGTTACTCGTGGGATATTGCGCATGTTACTCGCGGGATATTGCTCTAGTTACTCGTGGGATATTGCGCCTGTTACTCGTGGGATATTGCGCATGTTACTCGTGGGATATTGCTCTAGTTACATGTGGGATATTGCGCCTGTTACTCGTGGGATATTGTGCCTGTTACTCGTGGGATATTGCTCTAGTTACTCGTGGGATATTGCTCTAGTTACTCGTGGGATATTGCGCCTGGTACTCGTGGGATATTGCGCCTGTTACTCGTGGGATATTGCGCCTGTTACTCGTGCGATATTGAGGTTGTTACTCGTGCGATATTGAGGTTGTTACTCGTGCGATATTGAGGTTGTTACTCGTGGGATATTGCTCTAGTTACTCGTGGGATATTGCTCTAGTTACTCGTGGGATATTGCTCTAGTTACTCGTGGGATATTGCGCCTGGTACTCGTGGGATATTGCGCCTGGTACTCGTGCGATATTGCGCCTGTTACTCGTGCGATATTGAGGTTGTTACTCGTGCGATATTGAGGTTGTTACTCGTGCGATATTGAGGTTGTTACTCGTGGGATATTGCTCTAGTTACTCGTGGGATATTGCTCTAGTTACTCGTGGGATATTGCTCTAGTTACTCGTGGGATATTGCTCTAGTTACTCGTGGGATATTGCGCCTGTTACTCGTGGGATATTGTGCCTGTTACTCGTGGGATATTGCTCTAGTTACTCGTGGGATATTGCACCTGTTACTCGTGCGATATTGCTCTAGTTACTCGTGGGATATTGCACCTGTTACTCGTGCGATATTGCTCTAGTTACTCGTGGGATATTGCTCTAGTTACTCGTGGGATATTGCGCCTGTTACTCGTGGGATATTGCGCCTGTTACTCGTGGGATATTGCTCTAGTTACTCGTGGGATATTGCGCCTGGTACTCGTGGGATATTGCGCCTGTTACTCGTGGGATATTGCGCCTGTTACTCGTGCGATATTGAGGTTGTTACTCGTGCGATATTGAGGTTGTTACTTGTGCGATATTGAGGTTGTTACTCGTGGGATATTGCTCTAGTTACTCGTGGGATATTGCTCTAGTTACTCGTGGGATATTGCACCTGTTACTCGTGCGATATTGCTCTAGTTACTCGTGGGATATTGCGCCTGTTACTCGTGGGATATTGCTCTAGTTACTCGTGGGATATTGCTCTAGTTACTCGTGGGATATTGCGCCTGGTACTCGTGGGATATTGCGCCTGTTACTCGTGGGATATTGCGCCTGTTACTCGTGCGATATTGAGGTTGTTACTCGTGCGATATTGAGGTTGTTACTCGTGCGATATTGAGGTTGTTACTCGTGGGATATTGCTCTAGTTACTCGTGGGATATTGCTCTAGTTACTCGTGGGATATTGCTCTAGTTACTCGTGGGATATTGCGCCTGGTACTCGTGGGATATTGCGCCTGGTACTCGTGCGATATTGCGCCTGTTACTCGTGCGATATTGAGGTTGTTACTCGTGCGATATTGAGGTTGTTACTCGTGCGATATTGAGGTTGTTACTCGTGGGATATTGCTCTAGTTACTCGTGGGATATTGCTCTAGTTACTCGTGGGATATTGCTCTAGTTACTCGTGGGATATTGCTCTAGTTACTCGTGGGATATTGCGCCTGTTACTCGTGGGATATTGTGCCTGTTACTCGTGGGATATTGCTCTAGTTACTCGTGGGATATTGCACCTGTTACTCGTGCGATATTGCTCTAGTTACTCGTGGGATATTGCACCTGTTACTCGTGCGATATTGCTCTAGTTACTCGTGGGATATTGCTCTAGTTACTCGTGGGATATTGCGCCTGTTACTCGTGGGATATTGCGCCTGTTACTCGTGGGATATTGCTCTAGTTACTCGTGGGATATTGCGCCTGGTACTCGTGGGATATTGCGCCTGTTACTCGTGGGATATTGAGGTTGTTACTCGTGCGATATTGAGGTTGTTACTCGTGGGATATTGCTCTAGTTACTCGTGCGATATTGCGCCTGTTACTCGTGCGATATTGCTCTAGTTACTCGTGGGATATTGCGCCTGTTACTCGTGGGATATTGCTCTAGTTACTCGTGGGATATTGCTCTAGTTACTCGTGGGATATTGCTCTAGTTACTAGTGGGATATTGCTCTAGTTACTCGTGGGATATTGCTCTAGTTACTCGTGGGATATTGCGCCTGTTACTCGTGGGATATTGCTCTAGTTACTTGTGGGATATTGCTCTAGTTACTTGTGGGATATTGCTCTAGTTACTTGTGGGATATTGCTCTAGTTACTTGTGGGATATTGCTCTAGTTACTTGTGGGATATTGCTCTAGTTACTTGTGGGATATTGCTCTAGTTACTTGTGGGATATTGCTCTAGTTACTTGCGGGATATTGCTCTAGTTACTTGTGGGATATTGCGCCTGTTACTCGTGTGATAATGAGCTTGTTACACGTGGAATATTGTGCCTGTTACTTGTGCGATATTGAGGTTGTTACTCATGCGATATTGAGGTTGTTACTCGTGGGATATTGCGCATGTTACTCGTGGGATATTGCGCATGTTACTCGCGGGATATTGCTCTAGTTACTCGTGGGATATTGCACCTGTTACTCGTGGGATATTGCTCTAGTTACATGTGGGATATTGCGCCTGTTACTCGTGGGATATTGTGCCTGTTACTCGTGCGATATTGCTCTAGTTACTCGTGGGATATTGCTCTAGTTACTCGTGGGATATTGCGCCTGGTACTCGTGGGATATTGCGCCTGTTACTCGTGGGATATTGCGCCTGTTACTCGTGCGATATTGAGGTTGTTACTCGTGCGATATTGAGGTTGTTACTCGTGGGATATTGCGCCTGTTACTCGTGCGATATTGCGCCTGTTACTCGTGCGATATTGAGGTTGTTACTCGTGCGATATTGAGGTTGTTACTCGTGCGATATTGAGGTTGTTACTCGTGGGATATTGCTCTAGTTACTCGTGGGATATTGCTCTAGTTACTCGTGGGATATTGCACCTGTTACTCGTGCGATATTGCTCTAGTTACTCGTGGGATATTGCGCCTGTTACTCGTGGGATATTGCTCTAGTTACTCGTGGGATATTGCTCTAGTTACTTGTGGGATATTGCTCTAGTTACATGTGGGATATTGCGCCTGGTACTCGTGGGATATTGCGCCTGGTACTCGTGGGATATTGCGCATGTTACTCGTGGGATATTGCTCTAGTTACTCGTGGGATATTGCTGTAGTTACTTGTGGGATATTGCTCTAGTTACTTGTGGGATATTGCTCTAGTTACTTGTGGGATATTGCTCTAGTTACTTGTGGGATATTGCTCTAGTTACTTGTGGGATATTGCTCTAGTTACTTGTGGGATATTGCTCTAGTTACTTGTGGGATATTGCTCTAGTTACTTGCGGGATATTGCTCTAGTTACTTGTGGGATATTGCGCCTGTTACTCGTGTGATAATGAGCTTGTTACACGTGGAATATTGTGCCTGTTACTTGTGCGATATTGAGGTTGTTACTCATGCGATATTGAGGTTGTTACTCGTGCGATATTGCACTTGTTATTCGTGGGATATTGCGCCTGTTACTCGTGCGATATAGAGGTTGTTACTCTTGTGATATTGAGCTTGATACTCGTGCGATATTGCGCTAGTTACTTGTGTGATATTGAGCTTGTTACTTGAGCAATATAGAGGTTGTTACTCGTGCGATATTGAGGTTGTTATTCATGACATATTGCACTATGTTACTCGTGGGGTATTGCGCTTGTTATTCGTGGGATATTGCGCCTGTTACTCGTGCGATATCGAGGTTGTTACTCTTGTGATATTGAGCTTGATACTCGTGCGATATTGCGCCTGTTACTCGTGGGATATTGCGCCTGTTACTCGTGGGATATTGCTCTAGTTACTTGTGGGATATTGCGCCTGGTACTCGTGGGATATTGCGCCTGTTACTCGTGCGATATTGCGCATGTTACTCGTGGGATATTGCGCCTGTTACTCGTGGGATATTGCTCTAGTTACTCGTGGGATATTGCGCATGTTACTCGTGGGATATTGCGCCTGTTACTCGTGGGATATTGCTCTAGTTACTCGTGGGATATTGCGCATGTTACTCGTGGGATATTGCGCATGTTACTCGTGGGATATTGCTCTAGTTACTCGTGGGATATTGCGCCTGGTACTCGTGGGATATTGCGCCTGTTACTCGTGGGATATTGCTCTAGTTACTCGTGGGATATTGCGCCTGTTACTCGTGGGATATTGCGCCTGGTACTCGTGGGATATTGCGCCTGTTACTCGTGGGATATTGCGCATGTTACTCGTGGGATATTGCTCTAGTTACTCGTGGGATATTGCTCTAGTTACTCGTGGGATATTGCTCTAGTTACTCGTGGGATATTGCTCTAGTTACTCGTGGGATATTGCTCTAGTTACTCGTGGGATATTGCGCCTGTTACTCGTGGGATATTGCGCCTGTTACTCGTGGGATATTGCGCATGTTACTCGTGGGATATTGCTCTAGTTACTCGTGGGATATTGCTCTAGTTACTCGTGGGATATTGCTCTAGTTACTCGTGGGATATTGCTCTAGTTACTCGTGGGATATTGCGCCTGTTACTCGTGCGATATAGAGGTTGTTACTCGTGGGATATTGCTCTAGTTACTCGTGGGATATTGCGCCTGTTACTCGTGGGATATTGCTCTAGTTACTCGTGGGATATTGCGCCTGGTACTCGTGGGATATTGCGCCTGTTACTCGTGGGATATTGCGCCTGTTACTCGTGGGATATTGAGGTTGTTACTCGTGCGATATTGAGGTTGTTACTCGTGGGATATTGCTCTAGTTACTCGTGGGATATTGCGCCTGTTACTCGTGCGATATTGCGCCTGTTACTCGTGCGATATTGCGCCTGTTACTCGTGCGATATTGCGCCTGTTACTCGTGGGATATTGCTCTAGTTACTCGTGGGATATTGCGCATGTTACTCGTGGGATATTGCGCATGTTACTCGTGGGATATTGCTCTAGTTACTCGTGGGATATTGCTCTAGTTACTCGTGGGATATTGCGCCTGTTACTCGTGGGATATTGCTCTAGTTACTCGTGGGATATTGCTCTAGTTACTCGTGGGATATTGCGCCTGTTACTCGTGGGATATTGCTCTAGTTACTCGTGGGATATTGCGCCTGTTACTCGTGGGATATTGCGCCTGTTACTCGTGGGATATTGCGCATGTTACTCGTGGGATATTGCGCATGTTACTCGTGGGATATTGCTCTAGTTACTCGTGGGATATTGCTCTAGTTACTCGTGGGATATTGCTCTAGTTACTCGTGGGATATTGCTCTAGTTACTCGTGGGATATTGCGCCTGGTACTCGTGGGATATTGCTCTAGTTACTCGTGGGATATTGCGCCTGGTACTCGTGGGATATTGCTCATGTTACTCGTGGGATATTGCGCATGTTACTCGTGGGATATTGCTCTAGTTACTCGTGGGATATTGCTCTAGTTACTCGTGGGATATTGCTCTAGTTACTCGTGGGATATTGCTCTAGTTACTCGTGGGATATTGCGCCTGTTACTCGTGGGATATTGCGCCTGGTACTCGTGGGATATTGCGCATGTTACTCGTGGGATATTGCGCATGTTACTCGTGGGATATTGCTCTAGTTACTTGTGGGATATTGCTCTAGTTACTCGTGGGATATTGCTCTAGTTACTCGTGGGATATTGCTCTAGTTACTCGTGGGATATTGCGCCTGTTACTCGTGCGATATAGAGGTTGTTACTCGTGGGATATTGCTCTAGTTACTCGTGGGATATTGCGCCTGTTACTCGTGGGATATTGCTCTAGTTACTCGTGGGATATTGCGCCTGGTACTCGTGGGATATTGCGCCTGGTACTCGTGGGATATTGCGCCTGTTACTCGTGGGATATTGAGGTTGTTACTCGTGCGATATTGAGGTTGTTACTCGTGGGATATTGCTCTAGTTACTTGTGGGATATTGCGCCTGTTACTCGTGCGATATTGCTCTAGTTACTCGTGGGATATTGCGCCTGTTACTCGTGGGATATTGCTCTAGTTACATGTGGGATATTGCTCTAGTTACTTGTGGGATATTGCTCTAGTTACTTGTGGGATATTGCTCTAGTTACTTGTGGGATATTGCTCTAGTTACTCGTGGGATATTGCGCCTGTTACTCGTGGGATATTGCTTTAGTTACATGTGGGATATTGCTCTAGTTACATGTGGGATATTGCTCTAGTTACTTGTGGGATATTGCTCTAGTTACTTGTGGGATATTGCGCATGTTACTCGTGGGATATTGCTCTAGTTACTTGTGGGATATTGCTCTAGTTACTTGTGGGATATTGCGCCTGTTACTCGTGTGATAATGAGCTTGTTACACATGGAATATTGTGCCTGTTACTTGTGCGATATTGAGGTTGTTACTTCTACGATATTGAGGTTGTTACTCGTGCGATATTGAGGTTGTTACTCGTGCAATATCGAGGTTGTTACTCGTGCAATATTGAGGTTGTTACTCGTGCGATATTGCACTTGTTATTCGTGGGATATTGCGCTTGTTATTCGTGGGATATTGCGCCTGTTACTCGTGCGATATAGAGGTTGTTACTCTTGTGATATTGAGCTTGATACTCGTGCGATATTGATGTTGTTACTCGTGACATTGCACTCATTACTCGTGGGATATTGCGCCTGTTATTCGTGGGATATTGAGGTTGTTACTTCTACGATATTGAGGTTGTTACTCGTGCGATATTGAGGTTGTTACTCGTGCAATATCGAGGTTGTTACTCGTGCAATATTGAGGTTGTTACTCGTGCAATATCGAGGTTGTTACTCGTGCAATATTGAGGTTGTTACTCGTGCGATATTGCACTTGTTATTCGTGGGATATTGCGCTTGTTATTCGTGGGATATTGCGCCTGTTACTCGTGCGATATAGAGGTTGTTACTCTTGTGATATTGAGCTTGATACTCGTGCGATATTGATGTTGTTACTCGTGACATTGCACTCATTACTCGTGGGATATTGCGCCTGTTATTCGTGGGATATTGAGGTTGTTACTTCTACGATATTGAGGTTGTTACTCGTGCGATATTGAGGTTGTTACTCGTGCAATATCGAGGTTGTTACTCGTGCAATATTGAGGTTGTTACTCGTGCGATATTGCACTTGTTATTCGTGGGATATTGCGCTTGTTATTCGTGGGATATTGCGCCTGTTACTCGTGCGATATTGCTCTAGTTACTCGTGGGATATTGCTCTAGTTACTTGTGGGATATTGCTCTAGTTACTCGTGGGATATTGCTCTAGTTACTCGTGGGATATTGCTCTAGTTACTCGTGGGATATTGCGCCTGTTACTCGTGCGATATAGAGGTTGTTACTCGTGGGATATTGCTCTAGTTACTCGTGGGATATTGCGCCTGTTACTCGTGGGATATTGCTCTAGTTACTCGTGGGATATTGCGCCTGGTACTCGTGGGATATTGCGCCTGGTACTCGTGGGATATTGCGCCTGTTACTCGTGGGATATTGAGGTTGTTACTCGTGCGATATTGAGGTTGTTACTCGTGGGATATTGCTCTAGTTACTTGTGGGATATTGCGCCTGTTACTCGTGCGATATTGCTCTAGTTACTCGTGGGATATTGCGCCTGTTACTCGTGGGATATTGCTCTAGTTACATGTGGGATATTGCTCTAGTTACTTGTGGGATATTGCTCTAGTTACTTGTGGGATATTGCTCTAGTTACTTGTGGGATATTGCTCTAGTTACTCGTGGGATATTGCGCCTGTTACTCGTGGGATATTGCTTTAGTTACATGTGGGATATTGCTCTAGTTACATGTGGGATATTGCTCTAGTTACTTGTGGGATATTGCTCTAGTTACTTGTGGGATATTGCGCATGTTACTCGTGGGATATTGCTCTAGTTACTTGTGGGATATTGCTCTAGTTACTTGTGGGATATTGCGCCTGTTACTCGTGTGATAATGAGCTTGTTACACATGGAATATTGTGCCTGTTACTTGTGCGATATTGAGGTTGTTACTTCTACGATATTGAGGTTGTTACTCGTGCGATATTGAGGTTGTTACTCGTGCAATATCGAGGTTGTTACTCGTGCAATATTGAGGTTGTTACTCGTGCGATATTGCACTTGTTATTCGTGGGATATTGCGCTTGTTATTCGTGGGATATTGCGCCTGTTACTCGTGCGATATAGAGGTTGTTACTCTTGTGATATTGAGCTTGATACTCGTGCGATATTGATGTTGTTACTCGTGACATTGCACTCATTACTCGTGGGATATTGCGCCTGTTATTCGTGGGATATTGAGGTTGTTACTTCTACGATATTGAGGTTGTTACTCGTGCGATATTGAGGTTGTTACTCGTGCAATATCGAGGTTGTTACTCGTGCAATATTGAGGTTGTTACTCGTGCAATATCGAGGTTGTTACTCGTGCAATATTGAGGTTGTTACTCGTGCGATATTGCACTTGTTATTCGTGGGATATTGCGCTTGTTATTCGTGGGATATTGCGCCTGTTACTCGTGCGATATAGAGGTTGTTACTCTTGTGATATTGAGCTTGATACTCGTGCGATATTGATGTTGTTACTCGTGACATTGCACTCATTACTCGTGGGATATTGCGCCTGTTATTCGTGGGATATTGAGGTTGTTACTTCTACGATATTGAGGTTGTTACTCGTGCGATATTGAGGTTGTTACTCGTGCAATATCGAGGTTGTTACTCGTGCAATATTGAGGTTGTTACTCGTGCGATATTGCACTTGTTATTCGTGGGATATTGCGCTTGTTATTCGTGGGATATTGCGCCTGTTACTCGTGCGATATCGAGGTTGTTACTCTTGTGATATTGAGCTCGATACTCGTGCGATATTGCGCTAGTTACTTGTGTGATATTGCGCCTGTTAATCGCGGGATATTGAGCTTGTTACTTGAGCAATATAGAGGTTGTTACTCTTGTGATATTGAGCTTGATACTCGTGCGATATTGCGCCTGTTACTCGTGGGATATTGCGCCTGTTACTCGTGGGATATTGCTCTAGTTACTTGTGGGATATTGCGCCTGGTACTCGTGGGATATTGCGCCTGTTACTCGTGCGATATTGCGCATGTTACTCGTGGGATATTGCGCCTGTTACTCGTGGGATATTGCTCTAGTTACTCGTGGGATATTGCGCATGTTACTCGTGGGATATTGCGCATGTTACTCGTGGGATATTGCTCTAGTTACTCGTGGGATATTGCGCCTGGTACTCGTGGGATATTGCGCCTGGTACTCGTGGGATATTGCTCTAGTTACTCGTGGGATATTGCGCCTGTTACTCGTGGGATATTGCGCCTGGTACTCGTGGGATATTGCGCATGTTACTCGTGGGATATTGCGCATGTTACTCGTGGGATATTGCTCTAGTTACTCGTGGGATATTGCTCTAGTTACTCGTGGGATATTGCTCTAGTTACTCGTGGGATATTGCGCCTGGTACTCGTGGGATATTGCTCTAGTTACTCGTGGGATATTGCGCCTGGTACTCGTGGGATATTGCTCATGTTACTCGTGGGATATTGCGCATGTTACTCGTGGGATATTGCTCTAGTTACTCGTGGGATATTGCTCTAGTTACTCGTGGGATATTGCTCTAGTTACTCGTGGGATATTGCTCTAGTTACTCGTGGGATATTGCGCCTGTTACTCGTGGGATATTGCGCCTGGTACTCGTGGGATATTGCGCATGTTACTCGTGGGATATTGCGCATGTTACTCGTGGGATATTGCTCTAGTTACTTGTGGGATATTGCTCTAGTTACTCGTGGGATATTGCTCTAGTTACTCGTGGGATATTGCTCTAGTTACTCGTGGGATATTGCGCCTGTTACTCGTGCGATATAGAGGTTGTTACTCGTGGGATATTGCTCTAGTTACTCGTGGGATATTGCGCCTGTTACTCGTGGGATATTGCTCTAGTTACTCGTGGGATATTGCGCCTGGTACTCGTGGGATATTGCGCCTGGTACTCGTGGGATATTGCGCCTGTTACTCGTGGGATATTGAGGTTGTTACTCGTGCGATATTGAGGTTGTTACTCGTGGGATATTGCTCTAGTTACTTGTGGGATATTGCGCCTGTTACTCGTGCGATATTGCTCTAGTTACTCGTGGGATATTGCGCCTGTTACTCGTGGGATATTGCTCTAGTTACATGTGGGATATTGCTCTAGTTACTTGTGGGATATTGCTCTAGTTACTTGTGGGATATTGCTCTAGTTACTTGTGGGATATTGCTCTAGTTACTCGTGGGATATTGCGCCTGTTACTCGTGGGATATTGCTTTAGTTACATGTGGGATATTGCTCTAGTTACATGTGGGATATTGCTCTAGTTACTTGTGGGATATTGCTCTAGTTACTTGTGGGATATTGCTCTAGTTACTTGTGGGATATTGCGCATGTTACTCGTGGGATATTGCTCTAGTTACTTGTGGGATATTGCTCTAGTTACTTGTGGGATATTGCGCCTGTTACTCGTGTGATAATGAGCTTGTTACACATGGAATATTGTGCCTGTTACTTGTGCGATATTGAGGTTGTTACTTCTACGATATTGAGGTTGTTACTCGTGCGATATTGAGGTTGTTACTCGTGCAATATCGAGGTTGTTACTCGTGCAATATTGAGGTTGTTACTCGTGCGATATTGCACTTGTTATTCGTGGGATATTGCGCTTGTTATTCGTGGGATATTGCGCCTGTTACTCGTGCGATATAGAGGTTGTTACTCTTGTGATATTGAGCTTGATACTCGTGCGATATTGATGTTGTTACTCGTGACATTGCACTCATTACTCGTGGGATATTGCGCCTGTTATTCGTGGGATATTGAGGTTGTTACTTCTACGATATTGAGGTTGTTACTCGTGCGATATTGAGGTTGTTACTCGTGCAATATCGAGGTTGTTACTCGTGCAATATTGAGGTTGTTACTCGTGCGATATTGCACTTGTTATTCGTGGGATATTGCGCTTGTTATTCGTGGGATATTGCGCCTGTTACTCGTGCGATATCGAGGTTGTTACTCTTGTGATATTGAGCTCGATACTCGTGCGATATTGCGCTAGTTACTTGTGTGATATTGCGCCTGTTAATCGCGGGATATTGAGCTTGTTACTTGAGCAATATAGAGGTTGTTACTCGTGGGAAATTGCTCTAGTTACTTGTGGGAGATTGCGCCTGGTACTCGTGGGATATTGCGCTTGTTATTCGTGGGATATTGCGCCTGTTACTCATGCGATATAGAGGTTGTTACTCTTGTGATATTGAGCTTGATACTCGTGCGATATTGCGCTAGTTACTTGTGTGATATTGAGCTTATTACTTGAGCAATATAGAGGTTGTTACTCTTGTGATATTGAGCTTGATACTCGTGCGATATTGCGCTAGTTACTTGTGTGATATTGCGCCTGTTACTCGTGGGATATTGCGCCTGTTACTCGTGGGATATTGCGCTAGTTACTTGTGTGATATTGAGCTTATTACTTGAGCAATATAGAGGTTGTTACTCGTGCGATATTGAGGTTGTTACTCATGACATATTGCACTATGTTACTCGTGGGGTATTGCGCCTGTTACTCGTGCGATATCGAGCTTGTTACTCTTGTGATATTGAGCTTGATACTCGTGCGATATTGCGCTAGTTACTTGTGTGATATTGCGCCTGTTACTCGTGGGATATTGCGCTAGTTACTTGTGTGATATTGAGCTTATTACTTGAGCAATATAGAGGTTGTTACTCGTGCGATATTGAGGTTGTTACTCTTGTGATATTGAGCTTGATACTCGTGCGATATTGCGCTAGTTACTTGTGTGATATTGAGCTTATTACTTGAGCAATATAGAGGTTGTTACTCGTGCGATATTGAGCTTGATACCCGTGCGATATTGCGCTAGTTACTTGTGTGATATTGCGCCTGTTACTCGTGGGATATTGCGCCTGTTACTCGTGGGATATTGCGCCTGTTACTCGTGGGATATCGAGCTTGTTATTCTTGTGATATTGCGCCTGTTACTCGTGGGATATTGCGCCTGTTACTCGTGGGATATTGCGCCTGTTACTTGTGTGATATTGGAGGTTGTTACTCATGCGATATTGCGCTTGTTATTGGTGGGATATTGTGCCCATTACTCGTGCGATATTGAGGTTGTTACTCGTGACATATTGCACTAGTTACTTTGTGGGTTATTGCGCTTGTTACTTGTGCGATATTGAGATTGTTTTTCTTGCGGTATAGAGGTTGTTACTCGTGACATATTGCACTAGTTACTCATGGGACATTGTGCCTGTTACTCGTGTGATATTGAGCTTGATACTCGTGTGATATTGAGCTTGTTACTCGTGCGATATTGCGCCTGTTACTCGTGCGATATAGAGGTTGTTACTCGTGGGATATTGAGGTTGTTACTCATGACGTATTGCACTATGTTACTCGTGGGGTATTGCGCCTGTTACTCGTGTGATATTGAGCTTGATACTCGTGTGATATTGAGCTTGTTACTCGTGCGATATTGCGCCTGTTACTCGTGCGATATAGAGGTTGTTACTCGTGGGATATTGAGGTTGTTACTCATGACGTATTGCACTATGTTACTTGTGGGGTATTGCGCCTGTTACTCGTGTGATATTGAGCTTGATACTCGTGTGATATTGCGCCTGTTACTCGTGCGATATAGTGGTTGTTACTCGTGGGATATTGCGCCTGTTACTCGTGGGATATTGCACCTGTTACTCGTGGGATATTGCGCCTGTTACTCGTGCGATATTGCGCTTGTTATTGGTGGGATATTGTGCCCATTACTCGTGCGATATAGAGGTTGTTACTCGTGTGATCTTGAGCGGTTACAGTTTATTTTAAGGTGTCGTTGTTACAGTGTATTTATATATTTAAGTACTGAGTAATATTAATTAACAACATGTACTTACTATAGGGTTAGGGTAGGATTAGGGTTTGGTTGAGGGTTATTTGCATGTAATTATTCATAATTACTATGGTAAGTACATGTAACGTATGTAACAAGTGCACTGTAAAATAAAGTGTTACCTGAGCTTGTTACTCGTGTGATATTGAGCTTTTTACTCGTGTGATATAGAGGTTGTTACTCATGCGATATTGAGCTTGATACTCGTGCGATATAGCGCTAGTTACTTGTGTGATATTGCGCCTGTTACTCGTGCGATATAGAGGTTTTTACTCGTGGGATATTGAGGTTGTTACTCATGCGATATTGCGCTTGTTATTGGTGGGATATTGTGCCCATTACTCGTGCGATATTGAGGTTGTTACTCGTGACATATTGCACTAGTTACTTTGTGGGTTATTGCGCTTGTTACTTGTGCGATATTGAGGTTGTTCTTGCGGTATAGAGGTTGTTACTCGTGTGATATTGAGCTTGTTACTCGTGCGATATTGTGCCTGTTACTCGTGCGATATAGAGGATGTTACTCTTGTGATATTGAGCTTGATACTCGTGCGATATTGCGCTAGTTACTTGTGTGATATAGAGGTTGTTACTCGTGGGATATTGAGGTTGTTACTCATGACGTATTGCACTATGTTACTCGTGGGGTATTGCGCCTGTTACTCTTGTGATATTGAGCTTGATACTCGTGCGATATTGTGCCTGTTACTCGTGCGATATATAGGTTGTTACTCGTGGGATATTGAGCTTGTTACTCGTGTGATATCGTGCCTGTTACTCGTGCGATATAGAGGTTGTTACTCGTGACATATTGCACTAGTTACTTTGTGGGTTATTGCGCTTGTTACTCGTGTGATATTGAGGTTGTTCTTCTTGCGATATAGAGGTTGTTACTCGTGGGATATTGCGTCTGTTACTCGTGGGATATTGCGCCTGTTACTCGTGGGATATAGAGGTTGTTACTCATGCGATATTGCGCTTGTTATTGGTGGGATATTGCGCCCATTACTCGTGCGATATTGAGGTTGTTACTCGTGACATATTGCACTAGTTACTTTGTGGGTTATTGCGCTTGTTACTCGTGTGATATTGAGGTTGTTCTTCTTGCGATATAGAGGTTGTTACTCGTGGGATATTGCGTCTGTTACTCGTGGGATATTGCGCCTGTTACTCGTGGGATATAGAGGTTGTTACTCATGCGATATTGCGCTTGTTATTGGTGGGATATTGTGCCCATTACTCGTGCGATATTGAGGTTGTTACTCGTGACATATTGCACTAGTTACTTTGTGGGTTATTGCGCTTGTTACTCGTGTGATATTGAGGTTGTTACTCTTGTGATATTGTGCTTGATACTCGTGCGATATTGAGCTTGATACTCGTGCGATATTGCGCTAGTTACTTGTGTGATATTGTGCCTGTTACTCGTGCGATATAGAGGTTGTTACTCGTGGGATATTGAGGTTGTTACTCATGACGTATTGCACTATGTTACTCGTGGGGTATTGCGCCTGTTACTCGTGTGATATTGAGCTTGATACTCGTGCGATATTGCGCTAGTTACTTGTGTGATATTGCGCCTGTTACTCGTGCGATATAGAGGTTGTTACTCGTGGGATATTGCGTCTGTTACTCGTGGGATATTGCGCCTGTTACTCGTGGGATATTGCACCTGTTACTCGTGCGATATTGCGCTTGTTACTGGTGGGATATTGCGCTAGTTACTCGTGGGATATTGCGCTAGTTACTCGTGTGATATTGCGCCTGTTACTCGTGCAATATAGAGGTTGTTACTCGTGGGATATTGCGCCTGTTACTCGTGGGATATTGCGCCTGTTACTCGTGGGATATTGCGCCTGTTACTCGTGGGATATTGCGCCTGTTACTCGTGGGATATTGCGCCTGTTACTCGTGGGATATTGCGCCTGTTACTCGTGGGATATTGCGCCTGTTACTCGTGGGATATTGCGCCTGTTACTCGTGGGATATTGCGCCTGTTACTCGTGGGATATTGCGCCTGTTACTCGTGCGATATTGCGCTTGTTATTGGTGGGATATTGTGCCCATTACTCGTGCGATATAGAGGTTGTTACTCGTGGGATCTTGAGCGGTTACACTTTATTTTAAGGTGTCATTGTTACAGTGTATTTATATATTTAAGTACTGAGTAATATTAATTAACAACATGTACTTACTATAGGGTTAGGGTAGGATTAGGGTTTGGTTGAGGGTTATTTGCATGTAATTATTCATAATTACTATGGTAAGTACATGTAACGTATGTAACAAGTGCACTGTAAAATAAAGTGTTACCTGAGCTTGTTACTCGTGCGATATTGAGCTTTTTACTCGTGTGATATTGAGCTTGATACTCGTGCGATATTGCGCTAGTTACTTGTGTGATATTGCGCCTGTTACTCGTGCGATATAGAGGTTGTTACTCGTGGGATATTGAGGTTGTTACTCATGACATATTGCACTATGTTACTCGTGGGATATCGCTCTAGTTACTTGTGGGATATTGCGCCTGTTACTCGTGCGATATTGAGGTTGTTACTCGTGCGATATTGAGGTTGTTACTCATGCGATATAGAGGTTGTTACTCATGCGATATTGAGGTTGTTACTCATGCGATATTGAGGTTGTTACTCGTGCGATATTGAGGTTGTTACTCATGCGATATAGAGGTTGTTACTCTTGTGATATTGAGCTTGATACTCGTGCGATATTGCGCTAGTTACTTGTGTGATATTGAGCTTGTTACTTGAGCAATATAGAGGTTGTTACTCGTGCGATATTGAGGTTGTTACTCGTGCGATATAGAGGTTGTTACTCATGCGATATAGAGGTTGTTACTCTTGTGATATTGAGCTTGATACTCGTGCGATATTGCGCTAGTTACTTGTGTGATATTGAGCTTGTTACTTGAGCAATATAGAGGTTGTTACTCGTGCGATATTGAGGTTGTTACTCATGACATATTGCACTTGTTACTCGTGGGGTATTGCGCCTGTTACTCGTGCGATATCGAGCTTGTTACTCTTGTGATATTGAGCTTGATACTCGTGCGATATTGCGCTAGTTACTTGTGTGATATTGAGCTTGTTACTTGAGCAATATAGAGGTTGTTACTCGTGCGATATTGAGGTTGTTACTCTTGTGATATTGCGCCTGTTACTCGTGCGATATAGAGGTTGTTACTCGTGGGATATTGAGGTTGTTATTGGTGGGATATTGTGCCCATTACTCGTGCGATATTGAGGTTGTTACTCGTGACATATTGCACTAGTTACTTTGTGGGTTATTGCGCTTGTTACTTGTGCGATATTGAGGTTGTTCTTCTTGCGGTATAGAGGTTGTTACTCGTGTGATATTGAGCTTGTTACTCGTGTGATATTGTGCCTGTTACTCGTGCGATATAGAGGATGTTACTCTTGTGATATTGAGCTTGATACTCGTGCGATATTGCGCTAGTTACTTGTGTGATATAGAGGTTGTTACTCGTGGGATATTGAGGTTGTTACTCATGACGTATTGCACTATGTTACTCGTGGGGTATTGCGCCTGTTACTCTTGTGATATTGAGCTTGATACTCGTGCGATATTGCGCTAGTTACTTGTGTGATATTGAGCTTGTTACTTGAGCAATATAGAGGTTGTTACTCGTGCGATATTGAGGTTGTTACTCGTGCGATATAGAGGTTGTTACTCATGCGATATAGAGGTTGTTACTCTTGTGATATTGAGCTTGATACTCGTGCGATATTGCGCTAGTTACTTGTGTGATATTGAGCTTGTTACTTGAGCAATATAGAGGTTGTTACTCGTGCGATATTGAGGTTGTTACTCATGACATATTGCACTTGTTACTCGTGGGGTATTGCGCCTGTTACTCGTGCGATATCGAGCTTGTTACTCTTGTGATATTGAGCTTGATACTCGTGCGATATTGCGCTAGTTACTTGTGTGATATTGAGCTTGTTACTTGAGCAATATAGAGGTTGTTACTCATGCGATATTGAGGTTGTTACTCTTGTGATATTGCGCCTGTTACTCGTACGATATAGAGGTTGTTACTCGTGGGATATTGAGGTTGTTATTGGTGGGATATTGTGCCCATTACTCGTGCGATATTGAGGTTGTTACTCGTGACATATTGCACTAGTTACTTTGTGGGTTATTGCGCTTGTTACTTGTGCGATATTGAGGTTGTTCTTCTTGCGGTATAGAGGTTGTTACTCGTGTGATATTGAGCTTGTTACTCGTGTGATATTGTGCCTGTTACTCGTGCGATATAGAGGATGTTACTCTTGTGATATTGAGCTTGATACTCGTGCGATATTGCGCTAGTTACTTGTGTGATATAGAGGTTGTTACTCGTGGGATATTGAGGTTGTTACTCATGACGTATTGCACTATGTTACTCGTGGGGTATTGCGCCTGTTACTCTTGTGATATTGAGCTTGATACTCGTGCGATATTGCGCTAGTTACTTGTGTGATACTGCGCCTGTTACTCGTGCGATATAGAGGTTGTTACTCGTGCGATATAGAGGTTGTTACTCGTGCGATATAGAGGTTGTTACTCGTGGGATATTGAGGTTGTTACTCGTGGGATATTGCGCCTGTTACTCGTGGGATATTGCGCCTGTTACTCGTGGGATATTGCGCCTGTTACTCGTGGGATATTGCGCCTGTTACTCGTGGGATATTGCGCCTGTTACTCGTGGGATATTGCACCTGTTACTCGTGGGATATTGCACCTGTTACTCGTGCGATATTGCGCTTGTTATTGGTGGGATATTGTGCCCATTACTCGTGCGATATAGAGGTTGTTACTCGTGGGATCTTGAGCGGTTACACTTTATTTTAAGGTGTCATTGTTACAGTGTATTTATATATTTAAGTACTGAGTAATATTAATTAACAACATGTACTTACTATAGGGATAGGGTAGGATTAGGGTTTGGTTGAGGGTTATTTGCATGTAATTATTCATAATTACTATGGTAAGTACATGTAACGTATGTAACAAGGGCACTGTAAAATAAAGTGTTACCTGAGCTTGTTACTCGTGCGATATTGAGGTTGTTACTCGTGTGATATTGAGCTTTTTACTCGTGTGATATTGCACTCGTTAATCGTGCGATATTGAGCTCATTACTCATGAGATATTGCGGCCATTACTTGTGCGATATTGTGTAAGTATATCATATAATATAAATATGAGACAAAAACATTTTAGTGGCATATAACTACATTCTATAGGATTCAGAGTTGTTTCATGCAAGCATGTTCATCATTAATTAACTGTATGAAATGCGTATTAAATGAACACTTAATCGACAGCCTTAATTTATATCTCAAATATATGACAGTTCTGAAAAAAAAATAGAATTATGAAATAAAAATTTCTTTTTTCATTTTTTTCCCATTGCGGAAACGAGCTTCCACCGTCTGACACACAGTATTATGTTTGAATCCCTCACCTTCTCAGCAGCCCATTTCTCATGGGAATGTTCTGCGTATTTGTTTGCGATGAACTCAAGCTTCTCCGGGAGGCAGATGCTGCGAGAGGAAACGAGGAAAGTCATTCGTCTCAGACAGTCGCATGTGACGATGAGTTTTTCCGGCAGATAATCTTAAACGCACGTACTTGGCTGTGTTTATGGGTCTGGGGTCGAAGTTTCCCTGCATGTCCACAGACACCTGCTTCTCCATTGTGGTGCTGAGCGTCGAGTCGATGTAGTCAGGTGGAAGAGCTCCGGCGATGGCGCTCAGACACGGCATGGCCATCTTAAACAAATCCTGTTCGTACTTCTGCGAGCAGACATTCACAGTGTGAAAGAAGTCTTTTCTGCTCAACAAGGCTGCATTTATTTCATTAAAAATACAGTTATTGGACCAATATTTGGTGACAATATAGTTTAATGAGAGATTTACAAGCAATTTTTTGCATAAAATTAGGTTCA
Source organism: Chanodichthys erythropterus (assembly GCF_024489055.1). Lineage (NCBI taxonomy): Eukaryota > Metazoa > Chordata > Actinopteri > Cypriniformes > Xenocyprididae > Chanodichthys > Chanodichthys erythropterus. Next base: position 39,184,656 of record NC_090238.1, on the reverse strand, counting down.
GCACAAGGGTTAAATGTTTCCTTGTTACATTAAAAGATTAATTACTTAAAAAAAAAAAATCTACTGACCCCAAACTTTTGAATGGTATTGTACAGTCACATAATGAGCCAGCATGCTTCACCTTCTGAGACAGAGAGTCAAAGATTCCCCAGAAGATCTTCTTGGTGAGCAGAAGCTCCTCTTCAGACGCCAGACCGTAACTGCCCCATCCGGACGGCAAGCAGTAATACTTCCAGTTCTGCTCGTAATGATTCGTCAGCAGCTGCGACACACAATCATCCTCATATAACAACACTTGATCCATGTGTTATCAACTAATGAAGCTTTCACAGAAACATACTCTTCAAAAACACTGTTTTTGCTCATCAAAAGAGTCAAGTATGGCATGATGAATGTGGGAGTGACTCAAACGGAAGAGGTGGCGTCAAGCTATGGATAACTGAGGGAAATAAGCCTGAGATACGGTGAAGAAAACTCAAATCTACAGAGACGGTGCTGCAGTGAAAGTATAAACACAAACTCTGTCAATTATCAGATGCTGTTTACCTTCAGAGGCATCTTACAGTATTCAGACAGCAACGGCACGTCAAACACCAGCCGACGCAGAAGATGCTGCAGCATGGAGGGTCTGAGGTACCTGGAACAGATTAAATCGACACAAACTCAACCAGTCTGCCGCTTTCAGAACAACAATAATGCTCTATTACTGGAGCATGCTGGTTAAACTGGATATTGCTGCTAAACATACTGGTGCTGTTCACACCAAGAACCATAACTACAGCGATAACTATTATCATAACTAAAATGATAACTATAGCAACATTACAATAACTATAATGATAACGATAACTACAGCAAAATTATAATGATACTATAATGATAACTATAATAACTATAGCAAAACTACAACGACAATAATGATAACTATAGCGATAACTATAATGATAAACAATAACTTCAACACAACTACAAAGATAACAACTTTAACTATACCGATAACTATAACAAAACTACAACAATAACTAACAACAACTATAACAAAACTATGATAGCTATAACAGTAACTATAACAAAACAACAACTATAATGATAGCTATAACCGTAACTATAACAAAACAACTATAACAAAACTACAATAACTGAAACAAATGCTATAACAACAACTATAATGTAACTACGATAACTAGAACGATAACAAATAACTTTGACAAAACTACAAAGATATCAACAACTTTATACCGATAACTATAAAAAAACTACAACAATAACTATAACGATAACTGACAACAACTATAATGAAACTATGATAACTATAACGATAACAAACAATAACTTTGATAAAACTGCAAAGATAACAACAACTTTAACTATACTGATAACTATGACAAAACTACAACAATAACTATAACGATAACTATATCAATAACTATAACGATAACTGTAACGACAACTAACAACAACTATAACAAAACTATAACGATAACTATAACAATAACTATAACGATAACTATAACAATAACTATAACGATAACTAACAACTATAACAAAACTACAACGATAACTATAACAATAACTATAATGGTAACTATAACGATTACTAACAACAACTATAACAAAACTATAACGATAACTATAACGTAAACTATAACGATAACTATAACAATAACGATAACTAACAACTATAACAAAACTATAACGATAACTATAACGTAAACTATAACGATAACTATAACGATAACTAACAACAACTATAACAAAATACAACGATAACTATAACAATAACTATAACGATAACTATAACGATAACTAACAACAACTATAACAAAACTATAACGATAACTATAACATTAACTATAATGAAACTACATTCACACCTATAATGATAACTATACTTATAAGAAATCTATAATGGATAACTAATGATAACTAACCAAACTATAAAGATAACTATAGCAATAACAACAAAACTACGACAACTATAACTACACCAATAACTATAATAAAATTGTAACAATAACAATAACAAAGCTACAATGATTAACTATAACAAATCAAAATATTATAGTGATAACTATAATGATATTTTTACTATAACTATAATGAAATTACAGTTTTGTCGTCTGCCACTTTAAATGATGGATTCTTATTGGCTGTCAATGTTTTTATCATTCATCAGCTGGAAAAACATCGCTCTGAAAGTGATTCCAACGATATCGTTATTCTGTAATAGTTGTAGTGTGGTCTGCTACTCTCAGAGTCAGAAGGATTATTAAAACTAAAATACGGATATATTTATGGTTCTTGGGGTGAACGGGCCTTGGATTAAGGGATCCAGTATAGTCAGCCGGTCACAGAATAAACCAAGACCAGCTTTACTTCACAGTAAGGAGCAGCTTGTCCAGTACGCACTTGCAGACGGCCAGTAAGCACTCCTCGATGGCGTCCCGCTGGGCTTTGGTGAGCGAGCAGCCCTTGGACAGGCGGTAGATGGTGTAGAGCGTGGAGTCGATGAGCGCGGCGTGATGCTCCGTGCCGGAGAAGTGAGGAGCGCAGCGGCTGAGCAGAGGCAACATGGCCGAACCGATGTACCTGTTCATGGCCAGAGCCGTTTCTGTGGTCCGCAAAGCCTCCTGGGAATGAACAGAGAGAGCGTGACTCAATAAATGATTCATGATCTTTGAATCAGATGGTGTTTTGCTAACATCATCATCAAGTTATTAAAACATTATTTCTGAAAGTTCTATTAATGTTACATTTTTTTGAAGTATTGAAGTAGAAATTGAAGTAGTTTCATAATTGATGAACATTAACACTGTTATTTTCATGTTTATTGCTGTAAAGCTGCTTTGAAACGATCTGTATATTGTAGAAATTAACGTGTTGTGACTTCTACTGCAATAAACCTTGTGATCGTGAAGTTTCCCAGAGTGCACGGCTAATTTAGGAGGATAAGAGAGAGATCCTTTAAACTGCCAGCATTAGTGTTTTGAGCTCAAACACGATCTGTACAGCAGTCATTAAAACCGTGCGGTGCGGTGCTGCCTCCAGGCAACATGGTCCATTTCAGTTTGTTTTTAATAAAATAAGGCACCAATTGATTGAGCAAACGTATCTCAGGACAGAATAATAAATAAAATACAGAAATACTGATCAATAAAAGTGCAAAAAAGACCAAAACATGACCAACAGGGGTCCATTTTGTTTGCCGTTTCAGCACGTCACATGGCTCCATATTTTCTCCAATGAAAAGTGGTTTTTTCACTTGTTTGTATCCATTTAATCACCCACAAAAAAACTATGAGTCACCTTCACTGGCAAGTAAAGAAGTATTTTTAAGAACTTTACATTATATATCATCAAATGTTTTAGAGCAGTGGTTCCCCCTGAAGGGATCACCATCCTTCTGCGTACTCCCTCTCTTCCACTTCGACTGCAGTCACACCTTTACCATTAAGAGACCATATTTGCCCCCTAAATTGATTTTCCACTGCATTTTTTTTGCTTTATGAATAACTTTATAAAATAAATAATGTTTTAAATAAAAAAATGTTCAATAGAGAAATATTCAATGATGGTAAAACTAAGTAAAACATATTAAACTAAAACCGCCAGTAGGTGGCAGCAAGTTACTGTTTTTATGAGTGAGTCATTGAATCATTCATTCAGTAATGAAGCAAATGGCTGTGAATGAGTCTTTGAATCATTTACTCTCACGATTCGTTCAAAGACGTGTGTTGTAGTTCTGCTGTGGTTTTCATTAGAACTATTATTTAATTGCAAAATAGAGTAATTACTGACAGTACTGTGTTTAAAATGTACGTTTTATTTTTTGACCTGTTGTATAATAATGGCACGTTTGCAGTCATGTGGATATTTGGGAACAGCTGCATTCTTGCTCGTTATCATCATTAAATACAAGAACTCACACAAGGAATGTTTTTGTATCGGAGAAAGTTTGAGTCTTAAATCGAAATTAATCCACTATCTGTGTCTATATTTGTTCTTCATGCGAATAAGTGCTAAATCCCCACTTTTACAAAGGTGGATTGTTGAGAACGACAATAATTTAGCGCGATTTAAGGCAGCAGACTGCGCACAATCAATCATATGCATGCTGCTTGTGTGGATACAGTCATTTTTGACTGCAAATGATGAGGTAATTTGATTAAATGTACTGGATTTACAGCATTTTGGCAGTCAGAAAAACATGCTCGGTTTTAATAGTATTTTAAGGTAGAATTAAATGAACTACTCAGCACGAAATCATAGTGACAATCCATCATGGAGAGAGAGAAGATGGAGATGAGGATGAAGATGGATATGATAACTTGATATAATAACATAATAATATGATGGTTTGGTAATACTATGGTACAATGTTGCCTGAGGGCAACAGCTGGATATAAAATGTTACTTTTTATTAAATATGAAACTTTTAATACATTAAAAACTGGATAAATTTGTTTGTTCAAGGGTCTATAAATATAATAAATATATTTCTTTTTTCTACATGAAAATGCCAAATGTTTGATTTTTTTCCATTGTGGTACAATGTTTCCTCGAGGCAACAAACTTATAAAAATTAAATAAATTAAAAAATTATGAAAATGTTTATTGATATTGTTAAAGTGTCAAATCATATTGCGTATTAACTACCGAGAGCTACTGGTGAGACAGAGAGGCTCATGGGATCTGCGGGTTAAAGCGTGACGGACTGACCGTGTCCAGCGAGGCGGCGGCTCTCAGGTCCGGCAGGAACCCCACCTCTAACAGATGCAGGAGGAAGCTCTGGTCCTCGATGCCGTAGACACGGTCCAGAAACAGCACCATGGGCGCCTTGTGGTCCGGACAGAAGCTGGCCGACACGTCCGGCTCCGTGACGCTGCCGTCTGACGGAGAGACAGATGCGTGAGATCACCGTCCAATCAAATCCCCACGGATGAAATCAAGCCCCGCCCTACATTTGTTCTTGTTTGCAAAGCAGTCGGATATACGACACAATACTGGACAAAATAAGAGTTGTTCGGTACCTTTATGGACCATGGGCATTTTGAGAGGGATGCTGATGATGCCGACCAGGTCCTCGGTGGGAACGAGAGAGCGCAGGATGGCACGGATCCTCAGAGCTTCACCTTTACCCTTATTGATCAGCTGAGGGACGAGATCAAGATCACATGATCAGTCATGGGGATCGATCACGGCCTGTGAACTGAGCGTGTCAGTGAGACTCACGTGCATCTCTGGAGCGCAGCGGCCCAGCAGATCGATCAGAGCCGAGTAGAATGACAGAATGGCGTTTCCCATGTGGAGAACCTCCTCTTCCTCATCGCCGTCAGTGGAGCTGCAGCAGAGAGAGATGAAGTGTGTGTGTGTGAGTGTGTGAGTGTGTGTGTGTGTGTGAGTGTGTGTGTGTCTTACACGTCTGAAGCGTGAGCCGGGCCTGTGCTGGGCAGATCCAGCGCCGGGTTCTCCGAGATCTTGATGGCCTCCTTCATGGCCGCCAGCAGCCCATTTCCTCCCTCTCCTCGCAGGGCGGGGCCGAAACACTCCGGCCGACGAATCAGAAGCTTCACCACAACGCTGGAGTTTTCCTCCACGCTCTCACCTGACCGGAGATGATTTAACATATCTAACTTGCACCTACACTGGCGAATCATCCTATCAGAATGATTTCTGAAAGATCATGTGACACTGAATGATGCTGAAAATTCAGCTTTGATCACAGGAATAAATTACACTTTACTATATATTCACATAGAAAACAGCTGATTTACATTATAAAAATATTTCAAAATTTTTACTGCATTTTTGACCAAATAAATGAAGCTTTGGTGAGCAGAAGAGACTCAAAAACGTAATTATTCCAAACGTTTGACTGCCAATGTAAGGCAGCGTTTCCATCCCATGTGTTCAAGAGAACAGAATCTGAGTGTGTGTTTATTCACCGTTGACAAACACTGCGAATCGCAGGAAGGACAGGTAACGCTCGCCCTCGATAGGGTTCCAGCCGATGTCTGGATATCCTTTGGCCAAGAGCATCGGACAGCTCTGCAGACCGCAGCCGGCCAGATACGTCACGACCTGCTCACGCAAACACATCACGACACGCAAGTTAAAAACAGTTATCGGTTATGCAAACAGATAAACATCATAATTTGAGGGAGCAGATGTGAAGGGAGCAGCCATCTTGATGATGACATCAGTGGTTGGGACTGTGAACACACCTTGTCCAGGTCGGGCTCCTCCAGCGCGAGCGCCAGGCCGTTGTTGTCCATCACTGATGAAGCCGCCACGTCTAGAGGAGTGGATCCTCTCATGGACGGAGACGCTGTTGACACAAACACACAAACTCACATGGACTACACAGGAAACGCAAACCATTCAGTCAATCAGAAAAATGTCAAATGTAACTAATTTTAAAATAAAATAAAAAAATTGTTGAATGAAATCATAAAAATATGCAATTAACAATTTTAAAACAAAAACACTTACTAATAATTAAATCATAAAAATGTCAATTTAAAAAAAAAAAAAAAAATTAATGAAATCCTAAATTTACGAAATTAAAATTAATAGATAATTTTAAAATAAAAACAAATCAAAATAAAAAATACTAATTAATGAATGAAATCCTAAACACACAAAATTAAAATTTAAAAATAAAAACAAATCAAAATAAATCACTAATAATTATTTAAATCATAAAAATGTACAACAAATAAATAATTTAAAAATAAAAACAAATAAAAAAATATAAAATTAAAATAAATCATTTAAAAAACAAAATAAAAAATCATAAATCATTAAATAATAAAACAATTAAATCATAAAAATGTAAAATTAAAATAATTTTAAAATACAAAATCTAAATAAATACTAATTAATTAAATCTTAAAAATGGAAAATAAAATATAAAAAATAATCAAAATAAAACACTTCTAAATAATTTAATCATAAAATAAATAATTTTAAAATAAAAACAAATTCATTTTTTTAAAACAATCAAAATAAAACTCATGCTAAAAAAAGATGAAATATTATTTTATTTTTTTTAGCTGCATGTCATGTGACCATGAACATGAATGTGGAAATTACGGAAATATTAGCTTAAAAATGTATATTAGCTCAAAGGGGTTCAGCTGATGAAAAAGTCTGGGAATCGCTGTGTTCAGCCGGAGACACACACACACACACACACACTCCAGCAGAGGGCAGTATGGACCGCTGAAAACACACTTCATCTCAACACGCTCTTATCAGAGCAGTGTGATTCTTCCACCCGCTCCTGCCGTCACTCACCCAATCCCACGCTGCTGTTCTCCAGCAGGTAGCTCAGGTGATCAAACATGGCCTTCTGGTTCTGACGGCTGATGCGACAGAAGTAACACAGGAAGCGACAGCAGCTCGCCACCATCTTGGGAAACGCGATCTCCTGTTCCAGAAGGAATACAGAAGATCATCGATCCGCTGAGGGTCACGTGTGTGTTTAGATCGATGCTGGACACCAGCGGCTCATAAATCACACAGCGCTTATTAAAACAGCGGACACGACATCAGCGTGTGTTACTGTCAGAAAACTACCTCATATCTTCAGTCATTTCTCTTCTCCAGTGCTTGATTTAAGATGTAGGTGCTGAAAACAACATCATATCACGTACCTGAGACTTTCCTCCTCCCAGGACGTTCACCATCACCTCCATGACGGTCTCGTGCATCCCCAGAACCCTCATCAGGTTGGGATGCTGGTAGAACACCTTATTATTCATGATGTCGCTGAAACACACACATTATCTGTATAAATATGAATTAGTTGAGTGCGCGATTACTCAAAGGCATCATCCTCACCCCAGGCCGTCGATCATCAGCTGCTCCTCCTCTTTGCCCATGCGCACGCTGAGCAGCGAGCGGATCTGCCCCAGAGACGCCAGCAGGTGGATGGTGTCGTGGACGGAGGCGGCGCTGATGGTGTAGGTCTTCCTCATGGCGCGGAGCAGCTCGCCGATACTGTCGTACTGCCGCCGCAGCAGGCTGAACATCACGCGCACCAGCTCCGGGTCCTGGATGTGCGTCTCCTGAGCCCAGCTCACCATCGTCTGAGAGATCAGCTCCTTCAGGTTCGCTTCACGCACAAACACACGACACGGAGCATGAGAACCACCACAGGCGCAGAGAGTGAAACGAGTCATTACTGATGCAGTGATGTTCGGTGCTGAACACTTTAATCTACAGCGAGATCAGGAAACACCTTCACATCTTCTTACCGAAGATCACATGACACAAATGATCTACCTGAAGTCATGCATATGAGAGCATATGAATATTTAAAATCCATGTTTTGAACAAGTATCTTAAACCCTCTAACTATCTGGCTCATATTTAAAAAAATAAAAAAATTCTATATAAAATATATATATAAAAATAAAATATAAAATAAAAAAATGAGATATAAAATGTATAAAATAAAATAATAAAAAATAAAATAAAAAATGAAATAAAATGTATAAAATAAGATAAAAAAATAAATAAAATAAAAATAAAATTAATATAAAATAAAATAAAAATAAAAAATGAAATAAATGTATAAAAAAATAAATAAATTAATCAAATATAAAAAAATAAAACATGAAATAAATGTATAAAATAAAATAATAAAAATTAAATTAAATAAAAATAATAAAATAATAAAATAAATATAAAATAAAATAAAAATAAAAAATGAAATAAAATGTATAAAATAAAATAAAAAATTAAATTAAATTAAAATTAAAAATAAAATATAAAATAAAACAAAATATATAAATAAAAAAATATATATAAAATAATTAACAATAATAAAATCAAAATCAAAAATAAAATAAAACAAAAAATCAAAATAAATGCACCACCATTTTTTCAGGTTGAGTTGGTTTTCCATCTCTTGTGTGATAATGAGATGAGAAAGAGCAGCTATAAATAGAATATCACAACAGAATTCAGTATGCAGTGAAACCCTTCAGGCTTTATTAAAACACGATCAATCAGCGGCTCATTCGAGGACCCGATTTAGACCACTATAGTCAAGTCTTCATTAATATAACGCTCTTCACAATACATATTGTTTCAAAGCAGCTTCAGGAAAATTACTGTCAAGCTAAAGTTGGTTTTTGATTGAATCACTTCTGATGTAAAAATTAATTATTACTTTATTAGTGTTCACTAATATTTTGAATTAGTTTTTATTTTTATATTTTCTGTTTTCATTTTAATTTTAGTTAGAGTTCAAAGTAATTCTGTTTATTTTTATTAATTTTTATTTCAGTTTTAGTATTTGAAGTTAAACTAAATAACATTTAATTTTTTAAATGTATTATATTTTATTTTAATTTAATCAGCCATCAACATTAAAAATATATATTTACCCTAATATTAACATGGTGTTTTATTTCAGTTTATTTTGTTGTTGCAAAAATGTAATGTTCAAAACACTGTGGTAATACCGCGGTACTGTCAGTGCTGAGGTTTAATGAGAGCAGAGAAAGCAGGAGGAAGTGCTGCGCTTGAAAATCCTCCAGACGCGTGTCAGATCGAGGGCAGCGTGTGCTGAGTTCATTCTCAGACGCCATTAGAGCCACTGTAATGGGCCTTAAAGGAAAGTGACTGATGGGAAAAACATGGGCTGAGGTCATCTGTCACTCACTCGCTCAGCTGCTCTGTCTGTCAGCGGTAAATAAGCGTTTTATAGAGCAGCCAATCAGAGCGCTGATGAACGGTCCCGCCGAGACCTGGAGAGACATCACACAACGCTGAGCTCAGGAGAGACACGCCAAATGGAATTGAACCTGTGTGTGTGTGTGTGTGTGTGTGTGTGTGTGTGTGTGTGTGTGTGTGTGTGTGTGTGTGTGTGTGTGTGTGTGTGTGTGTGAAAAACTGCAATCAGCAAACTCAGCAAACAGAAGAAGAGCAGCTTTCTCACCTTGAACTTTTTAAATGAATCTCACTAAAACGTGTCTGGCTCATATAAAATAAAATAAAAATAAATTAAAAAATAAAATAAAATAAAATAAAATAATAAAAATACATAAAAAATACAATACAATAAAAAGAAAATACAATAACATAAAAAATATAAAATAAAATAAATAAAATACAATAAAAATAATAAAATTACAAAAATATACAATAAAATAAATTACATTAAAATAATAATAAAAGAATATAAAATAAAAATAATAAATAAATAAATATATATAATATTTATATAAATAATAAATTTTAATAATAATAATAATAATAAAATAAAAAATACAATACAATAAAATAAAAATAATAAACAATAATAAAATACAGTACAATAAAATATAATTAAAAATACAATTAATAAAATACAATAAAATCTAATTAAAAATAAAAAAAAAACAAAAAAAAAAACAATATAAAATAAAATAATAAAATAAAATAATAAATGGGAACTGCATGACTGCAACTATAACGGTCCTATAAAACACAAACACAAAGGTCTCAGTTTTACTTACAGGGAGCAGTTTGTTCTTTCTCTGTGGGTTCAGCTTCAGATTTCTGCGGTTGACCTTTGATCTTATAGATCAGGGCGAGCAGGCGACCTTTAATCGACGTGTCCTGATCCTCCTCATCCTCCTCCACTGGAATCCCTGCAGTGACACAGATGAAGGACACTCATTCTCAGTGACATCACTGTCCCGTCTCACGACCGGATTCATGACATCTGAAGCTCCCCACAAACCAGAGCTCATCCATTATTGAAAACATCTTGATGTGAGATCCAGCGAACACAAACATCTGCTTCAGTCAGTGTTTCTACACCTGCAGTGAAATCCAGCTCAAGCCGTTTCCAACCAAAGCTGAGAATTTAACTTGAATATGGCATAAAACATGTGTGAATAAAGCAGCGGTTCCATCCCATGTGTACAAAATCATCACTTCCAAACCAACATTTGAGATGCTGCAATGCATTTGGTCCGCTGGTTAGTCTAGTTATCCAAGGGATTTATTCGGTAAATATCAATTTCCCAGTGCTGGAACTGATATGCGCCTCAGTGTGTCACAAGCATCATCTGTAGAGCGATTTGTGTTTGTTTAAGGGAAATGTAATTCATGTTCAGAGAAACGTACCGCAGTGCAGCCGCAGCTCGCCGTGGAAGTCGTACAGCTCCTCCTGGATGTCCTCCGGGCAGGGACAGTCTTCACCCATATTGAAGTTCAACAGCATGTTAATCTGAAAGAGGGATTTAATGTGATTAGGCTTCCTGCTGAAGACTGGAATCTGCAGCGAAGTGTTTTCTACAGTGAAACACTTGCAGCACCTGTTCCTGCGGCGGAGAGCGAAACTCTTTGGTCTTTTTGGCGGTGACGGCGGCGGACATGTTGAGCGCGAGCATCAGCTCGTTATAGCGGAACTTCTGGTTGAACTGCAGCTTGGAGACGAAGCTGTCGGAGAAAGACACGATGGCCTCGATGCGATGCCTCAGCTCACAGTCACAGAAGTAGTGCAGGAGTTCACACATCTGCAGAAACACACCAACACTGAGTTATACATTATTCATTTAGCAGACGCTTTTATCCAGTGACTTACAAAGCAGATGCAATATACATTACTTGAAAAACTCTTACTGTAAACTTGTGTGGATTTTATGCTAAAATGCTTACTATTTTCTTCATTTTTGTGTCGCTTTGGATATAGTATCTGTTACATGAATAATGCAAATATACACTGTTTGAAAGTTTGGGGTTGGTAAGATTTGTAATGTCTTTGAAAGAGTCTCTTCTGTTCACCAAGGCTGCATTTATTATTTGATCAAAAATACAGTAACAATTGTGAAATATTATTACCATTTGAAATAACTACAGTAAAAATTGGGAAATATTTAAAATAACCACACTACAAATTGTGAAATATTACATTTTAAAATAACTACAGTACAAATTGTGAAGTATTACAATTTAAAATATCTACAGTAAAAATTGTGAAATATCACAATTTAAAATAACTACAGTAAAAATTGGGAAATATTAAAATTTAAAATAAGTACAGTAAAAAAATTGGGAAGTATTATTACCATTTAAAATATTAACAGTAAAAATTGTGAAATATTATTACCATTTTAAATAACTACAATAAAAAATTTAATATTATTACAATTTAAAATAACTACAGTAAAAATTGGGAAATATCACAATTTAAAATAACTACAGTTAAAAATTGGGAAATATTACAATATAAAATAAGTACAGTAAAAAAATTGGGAAGTATTATTACCATTTAAAATATTAACAGTAAAAATTGTGAAATATTATTAACATTTTAAATAACTACAATAAAAAATTGTAAAATATTATTACAATTTAAAATAACTACAGTTAAAATTGGAAAATATCACAATTTAAAATAACTACAGTAAAAATTGTGAAATATTACAATTCAAAATAACTACAGTAAAAAATTGTGAAATATTACAATTTAAAATAACTACAGTAAAAAATTGGGAAATATTACAATATAAAATAAGTACAGTAAAAAAATTGTGAAGTATTATTACCATTTAAAATATTAACAGTAAAAATTGTGAATCATTATTACTATTTAAAATATTAACAGTAAAAATTGTAAAATATTATTACCATTTAAAATAACTACAGTACCAATGATAGTGCAAATAGTGTATATTAATTATAAATAGCAAAGCTTTAAAAATATAAATGTATAAATTGTGTAAATGTATGAAAGTTAAAAAAAACTAAATTTTTAAAAGGTTAAAATTTGTAATATTATTATGGATGTGTCTCGGTCTTTATGACTTTATTCTAAAATGTTTAAAACAGTAAAATATTTTATTTCATAATTGCAGAACTTTGCAACATCATCAATTCATTCAACTGAACTGAATCAACATGAACTGAATTGATCTTAATAATGACTCTACTGTCTTCAGTAGAGCTGCTTTACAGGTCAATCTGAATTTGTCTCATATTTAATGAAGTTTGCATCACTGATTCTGTCATTTTCCTCTTTATTACTGTGAAGCTGCTTTGAAACGATCTTTATTGTCTAAAGTGCTACAGAAATAAATGTGAAATAGATGTGTCCTGACTAGTAGCATATATATGATATGTGAATAAAGCAGTCCAGTCCTCTCACCTGTCGTTTGACAGACTCGGGCAGCTTCTTCTCCAGCAGTCCCTTCACGATCGCTTTCCCGTCTCGCGCCTCTTCCTCTCCGGCCTCCACCGCCTTCTCCTCGGCTCCCGTCAGTCCTTCCTTCAGCCCGTCCTCCTTGCGTTCTCCGAACACGTCGGGCTCGATGAGCAGCAGGATCTTGTGCACGTCTTGGCTGCTCAGGACGCCCATGGTCAGCAGCGTGCCGATGAGCCGCAGGATGGGCACGAACTGATACTCCACGCTCCCGCCCACCGGATCTCTGATGTGGTCTCCTCCGCCCTGGACCGCCTCCGTCAGCATGATGATGGCCTTCTCCTTCAGCACGTCCAGCGGGATCTCCGGGCTGTACAGGTGCTGCTCGCGCTTGGTGCTGATGAAGCACGGCGGCGCGAAGTTGAGCCTGGGTTTGAGGGACGCGCTGAGCCTGACGCCCGGAGGCTGGTGGCGTTTGGAGGCGTCGGGAAAGAGGCGGATGCCGCGCGTCTCGGCCGTGACGGGAATGATGAACTCGTTGCTCATCATGAGGCGGGCGGCTCTGGCCGTCTCCAGGTGCACGCTGATGAGGACGCTGTAGAAGCCCTCGCGCAGCACGCCCGACAGGTACTGGTTGTCGATGGTGTAGAGCAGCTGCGATTGGTCGAGGTGGCTGCAGAGCGCGTGAGCCACACGCGTGTTCCCGTGAGCGCACAGAGCGCAGTACAGCTTGAGCGTGTGATAGTGGAACATACGCAGCTCTTCCTGCTCCGACAGCTCCATGATATCCACACACCTGCAACACAACACGTCACTTTCACTAGTATAATTATATCATAAAAAAATTAATTAAATCAAATTTAAATTGATAATAAAAAATAATTAAATAATATGAAATGCATCATATTTATACATTTTTTAAATTATATTTCTAAATGTATTCAACTTTAAAAACATATTTTAATTTAAGAGTGTGTTTGTGAGTGTACCGGTTCTCCTCTGGGATGTGTACGGCCAGCATCTGCAGGGGTTCCAGACACTGGACCATCCATCCCTGCCTCTCGCTGACACGGGCCGTCTCCACCTTCAGGAAGGTGTTGGGCATTCGGCTCCACAGCACAGAGTTAATAGTCTGGACGTCTAACCGCGGCGGACACTGGGGGACGGGGTTCTTGTGTTCGCTCTTAAAGATGGCTGATGAGATGGGCATGGCGTTCTGGAGGAGACGAGTCATACAAACTCTCGTTACAGTTATCGTTAGAGATATTGCTATAGTTACTGCTATATTTAATGTTATATTTACCATTATAATTATTGTTATAATTATCATTACAGATAATACAGAGTCATTTTGATATAGTTATCATTATAGTTATAAATATCATTATAGTACTAATTTAATCATTAAATTTATCATTAGTTATTAATATAGTTATTGTTATCATTACAGTTACCATTGTATTTATTGTTATAGTTATTGCTATATTTATCTTTACATTTATCATTATAGTTATCATAGTTACCGTTATAGCTATCATTATAGTTATTGTTATAGGTATCGATATTGTTACAGTTATCATCGCTACATTTATCATTTTAGTTGATGTTATAATTGAAGTTATAGTTATCTTCATCATAGTTCTTTATTATAGTTATTAGCTATCATTACATTAGTTATTATAGTTATAGTTAGTTATAGTTTATCATTATAGTTATAATTACTGTTATATTTATTGTTAGAGTTTATCGTTATAGTTACTGTTATAGTTTATCGTTATAGTTACTGTTATAGTTATCATAGTTTATTGTTATAGTTACTGTTATAGTTTATCGTTATAGTTACTGTTATAGTTATCATTAGAGTTTTTGTAGTTACTGTTATAGTTATCGTTGTAGTTTATAGTTACTGTTATAGTTTATTTTTATAGTTACTTCTATAGTTTATCGTTATAGTTACTATTATAGTTATAGTTAGTTTTTGTAGTTACTGTTATAGTTATTGTTGTAGTTTATTGTTATAGTTACTGTTATAGTTTATCATTATCATTACTGTTATAGTTTATTATAGTTACTGTTGTAGTTTATCACTATATTTATATTTACTGTTATAGTTATCGTAAGAGTTAATTGTTATGGTTACTGTTATAGTTATCGTTATAGTCATTGTTATTGTTATCATGTGAAGAAGAGCTCTAGAACACAAGTTATGGGAATATGCGGATCTACACACCTTGATTTTGGCCAGTTCGAACTGGAACAGATTTGAGCTTGTTGGCCGCACAAACACAGCAGGAAAGAGTTTTGTGCTGGGCTCCACCTGGAAAACAGATGTTCATTTCACACATTTATTGAACCTGTAATCTGTGTGAAGTTACGAGTTTGACGCCACATGAGCCGACGGTACCTGGTACGAGGTCGGAATCTCTTTGCCGTTGACTGTGAAAGCTAACAGACCCGTCGCCAAATCAATGAGGCATCCGATCTCTAAATCCACGTTACTCCGGCTGGACGAGTGGGCGGCACTGGTGACGTCTCCACCCCAAACCATGTAACAGTTACTCCTCTTCACGCTGTCACATGACACAGTGACGTCAGCACATCATCACATGACCCAGGGCAACATATAACACTGAGCACCCACCTCTCGTGCACACGACCCCGCTCGTCTCCCAGGGTGACGGTCACCGTGCGGTTCTTGCTGAGGCTGAAGTTGGTGCTGTAGTAATGGTAGTCAGGAGTGACCCATCCAACCCACACACAGGATGGGTCCTGACCCGCAAATATTCTGACTGAATGATAGTACTGCAGGAGACGACATGAGGGTTAGTGAAGGCCGTTTACACCAACAAGAACTATAACTGTAACGACTCAGAGAAACAATGTCATTGAAATCATGTTCAGAGAAGGATATGATCCTTCTACTTTAAAGTGCGCATTGCAATTATGTTCAGTTAAAGTTACAGTTATTTTAGTTGTCTGTGATTTTATTTATTATTATAGATTTTATTATAGTTATTACACTTATTGTTATAGTTATTAGTTATCGTTACAATTATTGTTATAATTATCAGTTATAGTTATTGTTATATTTATCATAGTTATTATAGTTTTTTTTAGTTATTTTTATAGTTATAGATATCGTTATAGTTATTACATTTATCGTTATAATTATTATAGTTATCTTTATAGTTATTACAGTTATAGATATTATTTTTATTGCTACATTTAACATTGTTAATCATTATCATTATTATAGTTCTAGTTATCTTATAGTTATTACAAGTATTGCTACAGCAAACATTAGTTATCGTTATATTTATCATAGTTATAGTTATCTTTATACTTATATTTATCATTAGTTTTATAATTCTAGTTATCATCAATATTATAGATATAGGTAAAGTTATTGCTATAATTATTGTTACATTTACCATTATATTATATATCATTTTATTTATTGTTATATTTATCATTATCGCTATATTTATAGTTACATTTATCATTTATTATTATCCTAGTTATCACAGTTTCCATTGTAGATAGTTATTCTTATAGCTATTGCATTTGTTATATTTATCAATACAATTATCATATTTAGTCATTGTGGTTGTTATTATAGATATTGTTATAGTTACAGACATTTTATAGTTATCGGTAACGCTATATTTAGCGTTACATTTAACAGTTATTATAGTTAGTATAAATATCGTTACAGTGATTATTATAGTTAGGTATCGATATTATTATAGTTATTATCAATATTTTTATCATTACATTTATCTATAAAGGTATTACAGTTTTTGCTATATTTATCAGAGTTATTATAGCTTCTGTATAGTTATGTTAGTTATTTTTATAGTTATAGATATCGTTATAGTTACCATTACATTGTAGTTATCGCTATATTTATCACTACATTTACCATTACAGTTATATTTAACGTTAGTATTTACCATTATAGTCATTTTATTTATTGTTATATTTATCGTTATCGCTATATTTAGTTACATTTATCATTTATTATTATCCTAGTTATTAGTTACAATGGTAGTTAGTTATTCTTATAGCTATTGCTGTCATTATTTTTATCACTATAATTACCTTATTTAGTCATTGTTATAGTTATTATGGCTATTGCTATAGTTACAGACATTTAATAGTTATTGTTAATGCTATATTTAGCCTTACATTTATCATTATAGTTATTACAGTTAGTATAGTTATCATTACAGTTATCATTATAGTTAGTTATTGATATTGTTATAGTTATTATCGATATTTTTATTACTACATTTATCATAGTTACTATAGTTATTATAGATATTGTTATAGCTATCATTATCGCCAATTTTATCATTAAATTGATCATTATCATTATAGTTTTTAAAGTTACTATTACAGTTTGTTATAATTATTGCTAAAGTTAACATTACAGTTAGACATTTTTTTAATTATCGTTATCTCTAAATTTATCGTTACATTTATCATATTTTTATCGTTATAGTTGCTACAGTCATTACACTTTTCATAGTTAGCTATTGTTAGTTATCAATATTGTTATAGTTATTGTTATCAATATATTTATCATTACATGAATCATAGTTATTGTTATAGTCATAGATACCGTTATAGTTATCGCTATATTTATCGCTACATTTATCATTTAGTTATTGTTATATTGTTAAAGGTATTATAGTTGTTATAGTTTGTTATAGTTAATGTTAGAATTTATCATTATCATTATAATTTATCGTTATAGTTAGTTACTGTTATACATTTTATCGTTATATTATAGTTACTGTTATAGTTATAGTTTATCGTTATAGCTACTGTTATAGTTATTGTTAGAGTTTATCGTTATAGTTATAGTTACTGTTATATATTTTATCATTATAATATAGTTACTGTTATAGTTTATCGTTATAGTTTGTTATAGTTAAAGTTAATGTTAGAATTTATCATTATCGTTATAGTTTATCGTTATAGTTATAGTTACTGTTATATATTTTATCGTTATAACTATAGTAACTGTTATATTTTACCATCATAATTACTGTTAATTACTGTTATAGTTATAGTTTATCGTTATAGTTACTGTTATATATTTTATTGTTATAATTATAGTTACTGTTATAGTTTATCGTTATAGTTACCGTTATAGTTATCGTTAGAGTTTATTGATATAGTTACTGTTAAATATTTTATCGTTATAATTATAGTTAGTTATACTTTATCGTCATAGTTAATTACTGTCATAGTTAATAACTATTATAGTTATAGTTTATCGTTATAGTTACTGTTATAGTTATCGTTATATATTTTATTGTTATAATTATAGTTACTATTATAGTTATCGTTATAGTTACAGTTATAGTTATCGTTATAGTTTATAGTCAGAAACTGTTATAGTTATCGCTATATTTATTATTTAGCTATTGTTATATTGTTAAAGTTATTATAGTTATCTTTATCATTATTCTTATAATTATCATTATCGTTATAGTTATCACTGTTGCTTTAAAAGAAAACAGAATAAACGGACAATGAAAACCCCAAATGAAAGAACCAAACTGAAACATCAAGATGTTTTTATTCCTGTAACGATCATAAACCATAAAGATGCTGAATCTTCACGTGTGGAACTCACTGTGGTTATGCTGCTATAGTCCGTTCTTCTGCCTTCATCCGAGTGTTTCATGGACTTCACCGGATACCTTTAGAAGCGTTCACAGGACAAACACACACTATTTATACAACAAAGACAAGCAAGAGCTCTGAAGAGATCGATCAAATCACTCAGTGAGATTATAGACAGAGAGAGGATTCATTTCTGTTTAGATTCACTGAAACTGAGAGAAAAGCCCCCGAGATACTTCAAGCGAAATTGATAATCTGGTCAAAATGAAGTTTGTTTCGGGACTTTAAAGTTTGCTCCGGCTGGTTAAACATCTTCTTAACTGTCATTGGTCAGTGGTGATGATGTAACAGGTGGGTGTGGCTCTGAAGCCCCGCCTTCTTTGTAATGTAAAGTTCTTCTGTTTAGTTTGTCGAGATCAAACGCAAGTAAAATTTACACCTCAAAGAAGGCGGAGCCTCAGAGCCACACCCACCTACTACATCATCACCACTGACCAATGACAGTTTAGAGGTGTTCACATGTTTTAATTGAAGATGCTTAATGTTCTTGACCTCTGACCTGTGTTTGATCTTGAGCGGTTCTTCCTCGTACAGGCCGTTCACATGGACGTACGCGCCGCTCTTGAAGACGGAGTGAAACTCCACAGGCATGCTCAGTCTGCAGAACACCATGTCAGCGTTGCTGTTCTGAGTCCCAAACGTCTTATGGCTGACCTTCAGGCAGGGCGGGCTGTCAACGGTGCCGTCGATTCTGGTGACCTGCAAACATGACGAGATTCAAACGCTGCTTACACAAAGAACATTTCGATCCGAATCAATACGAATGACCCTTTGAGATCCTGGAGGAACATTTCAGGAATAAAAGCATTCGCCCATTGGGATACTGAGGACAAAAGATCCACACAGCTCGTCCTCACCGCGATGTGATGATGGTCCTTTGGCACGTTGAAGAAGGTGGGCAGGCGTTTGCTGAACCACATGGTGACCTCGCGGTTCATGTTGACGGCGAACGGCTCGAAGCCCTCCTGCAGACCACACATAGTGTAGTACTTAAACGTGCTGGCGTCCTTCCCAAGATTCATGCGGCCCACCTGAGAAAGACTCAAACTACAGACGGGGATGAAGCCTAGAAGAGAAGAGGGCAGGTTTGTTTTCAGGGGTCTTTAAGGCATTGAAATCAAATCAGAGATGATGTTCTTCTCTCTAACCGTCATCAATGTCAAAGTCAGCGAAACACAGCTCAGAGCCCTTGTTGGTGATCAGGATTTCTCCGTTCAGGGTGAAGATCATGGATTTGTCCTCCAGGTTGATCATACAGCCCACAACGTCCCCCGAGTGCCAGCAGCGGCCGAAGAGACGGCTGCCCATGTGGAGCCGGTGACCCTGTGAGAACACACCAACACCACAACGTTTCAAAAGGTTTCCAACAGTCCGATGATCCGGTCTGCACAACGGCTTCTTTATTTCCCAACTCACCCGATGGCCATCGAAGACGTACGCCTGGTCATCCGTTCCCAGCTCCACGTCGGGTTTGCAGCCGGGTCGAGCCCAGCCCACCCGCATGTCTCCGCCCGTCACCGCCTCAAACTCAAAATACCACTTCCCCGTCTTCACCGCGTACGTGCGCTCCACACGGAAGAAGCGGATCTTATCGATACTCAACCTCTCCACCACGTGACCTGCAGAGAGAAGAGCCATGAGAGACACAAAAACTACCATCATCTGTTACTGTAACATCTAAACCCAAAGTGTTTGATGTTCTTTTACTGTTCTTCTGTGTAAACTGATGTAAGATGAAGAAGCACGTCTGAGATTAACCCACTGAACTGGAAAAAATGACTAATAAATAATGCATTTTTCGTTCATTATGTGGCTGTTTTTCATTTGCATATCTGCAGTAAACAGCGCTAGTCAGCACTAGTTAGTGTCCTGCTGTCAGTGAAACACCATGTGTCCAAATATTATATCAGATTTGTCTTTTTCAGAGCTTGAGACGGCAAGTTCTGGAAATTAAACTATAAAAGAAAAACAAGAGCTTGTTTGTAAGGCCAAAGCTGCCAAAATAAGAAATAACTAAATACAAAAACAAACATTAATAAACAACAAAGATTAATAAATATACAAAGGAATGTAAAAAAATAATAATAATAATAATAATAATTAATTAAAATTGAATGTATGAATATACAAAGTAAAAAAAAAAAACTATTAAAAATAATTACAAATTAATAAAAAAATATACAAAGAAATGTAAAAAACAAAAATAAATAAATGTACAAAACCAAATATATATAAACATAAAAAGAAATGTTTAAATAAATGAACAAAGTAAAATAAAAAAATAAATGTAAAAACAAAAATAAATAACTGTAAAAAACATATATATATATATATATATATATATATATATATATATATATATATATATATATATATATATATATATATATACACACACACAAAGAAATGAAAAACAAAAATAGATAAATATACAGAGAAATGTTTAAAAAACAAAAATAAATGTAGAAAAGTAAAATAAAATGTAAAAAACAAAACAAATACAAATATGTGAAGAACAAAAAAAATACAAAAAGAAATTAAAAATAAACAAAAATAAATATATGAAGAAAAACAAAACAAAATTAAATGTACAAATAAATGTAAAAAAAAAAATATACAAAGAAATTAAAAATGTACAAAAGTAAAATAAAAATACACAAATAACATGGAAAAAACAAAAATAAATATACAAAGAAATGTAAAAAAATAAAAATGTATAAATAAATGAATGAAGAAATATTCAGAAATTTTAAATAAATAAATGTAAAAAAAAGAGGTAGTAAATAAAGTTACTGTATTAAAGATTATTATTATTATTATTTTATTTTGTTATTATTTACAATCCCTTTCCTGGTTTATCTTACCAAGATGTCCCAATTTCATTTGCTCAGTCCTAGTTTATAAAAAGTAATAATTTAATTAACTGAGACGTAATAAAAAGAAATCACTGCTTTTGAGTGAAGTAGTTTTCTCTCGTTTCTCACCCCCGTCTTGGTCGGGCGGCTCGACGTTGTAGCCGTATCCGATCAGCGTGCGTATGGCTTCCCGCAGGCTGTCGCGGTTAGACTTCTTAGTGCGCTCATCGAGTAAAGCATACGGCACCAGACGAGGGTTACGCTTGCTCTTCACATCCTGCAGAGAGAGAGAGAGACGCGCTGTCATTGGCTCTGAGGGAAAAACACCGGAGGCTGCGATTTGTTCCGATTGGACGCTTAACGCTTCAAGCTAATCGAGGAATTAATTGGCCGTTTGTCTTCATCATAAGCCCTCTGTGAAAATGATGTTTAATTGTGAGGCTGTTCTACAGGGACACAGGGAGAAGCAGTTTGATATCCCAGAATCCTCTGGGCTTCTCACCTGCTGTATGCCGTAGGTCCAGCCCTGTTTGATGCGGTCTTTGGCCCAGACGTTGTGAGCGTTTTCCGCCAGTTTATCCACCAGCAGCTCCTGACCGGCGCTCAGTTTGACGTCAGTCAGGTCCAGCGGTGTGGGTTTATAGCCGTTAGACATCATGTAGCTGCAGGAAAGACGTCACACAACACTATAGTTCCCTTCCCTTCCTGTCAACATCATAGAAATCAGCTGGAAAATCATTCAAACTTTTAGTTTTTCTCAATTAAAATAAAATAAAATGAAATAAATATTCAATTAAAAAACTTACACTAAAAAAATTAGAAGTGCTGCCTTGGTTGAAGCAGCGAAATTATTAACTGCATTGGAAATAAATAAATAAATAAAAATGAACTAAAAATAAACTAATAAAAATAAATAAAATTGAATGAAAACTGAAAATATAAAAGCTAGTTCAAAATATTAAAAACTACATAAATAATACTGAAATACCGCTGTTGTAAAGATAAAAGAGTAATGCTATTAGAACTGCTGTGTTTCCTCTTCCCTTAAATGCTTTAATGACTCAAATGTATATAAATATGAGCAGATAATCTGTGATGATCAATATGAATCAGCTTCATGTAAGAGACTGTCATTGTTCACAGAGCTTCATAGGCTGAAAATGAATGTCATGTTCTGATATGAGCATCTGGTGCGGCAGTGCACCATCTGCGGCCCACAATGCTCTCATACATCACTTCACGCTCACTTCTTTGGGAGTTTGAGTTTTTTCAGCTCCTCTTCGGCGTTGACTTTCACCTGGACCACATGACAACCCAGAGCCAGAAGAGTCCTGAAACACACACAGAAAACACTCGCTGAATAACGTGTTAGAGCTGTTTGCCATCACAAATGAGTGTAAGTGGTTGCCAGGGTATTGCTATGTGGTTGCTATGTGGTTTCACACAGGTCCAAGTCAAATGAGTGATTACCAGGGCGTTGCTATGTGGTTAATTGCAGGTTGAAGTGGTTGCAGTGAATATTGCTAGGAGGTTTCGTACAGGTTTAAGTCAAATGAGTGGTTGACACGGCGTTGCTATGTGGTTGCTAGGTGGCTTCATACAGGTCCAAGTCAAATGAGTCATTGCCAGTGCATTGCTAAGTGGTTGCTAGATAATTAAGTCCAAGTCAAACATGTGGTTTCAAGAATGTTGCTAGGTGGTTTTGTACAGATCCAAGTCAAATGGGTGGCTGCCAGGGCATTGCTGTGTGGTTCCTAGGTGGTTTCTTACAGGTCCAAGTCAAACGATTGCTTCCCAGGGAGTTGCTATGTGGTTTGTTGCAGGTATAAATCAAACAAGTGGTTGCCAAGGTGTTGCTATGTGGTTGCTGGGTGGTTTTGTACAGGTCCAAGTCAAATGAGTGGTTGCCAAGGTGTTGCTAAGTGGTTGCTAGGGGATTTCTTACAGGTCCAAGTCAAATGAGTGGTTGCCAAGGTGTTGCTAAGTGGTTGCTAGGGGATTTCTTACAGGTCCAAGTCAAATGAGTGGTTGCCAGGGAATTGCTATGTGGTTGCTGGGTGGTTTTGTACAGGTCCAAGTCAAATGAGTGGTTGCCAAGGTGTTGCTAAGTGGTTGCTAGGGGATTTCTTACAGGTATAAGTCAAATGAGTGGTTGCCAGGGCCTTACTAAGTGGTTGCTAGGTGGTTTCTTAAAGGTCCAAATCATACGAGTGATTGCTAGGATGTTGCTAAGTGGTTTCTTACAGGTATAAGTCAAATGGGTGGCTGCCAGGGCATTGCTATGTGGTTGCTAGGTGGTTTCTTACAGGTCCAAGTCAAACGATTGGTTCCCAGAGAGTTGCTATGTGGTTTGTTGCAGGTATAAATCAAACGAGTGGTTGCCAAGGTGTTGCTATGTGGTTGCTGGGTGGTTTTGTAGAGGTCCAAGTCAAATGAGTGGTTGCCAGGGTGTTGCTAGGTGGTTTCTTAAAGGTCCAAGTCAAACGATTGGTTGCCAGGGAGTTGCTATGCGGTTTCTTGCAGGTAAGTGGTTGCCAAGGTGTTGCTATGTGATTGCTAGGTGGTTTCTTAAAGGTCCAAGTCAAACGAGTGGTTGCCAGGGAGTTGCTATGTGGTTTCTTGCAGGTCGAAATCCAACAAGTGGTTGCCAAGGTGTTGCTATGCAGTTGCTAGGTGGTCTCTTACAGGTCCAAGTCAAACGTGTACCTAACGAAGCACTCATCTGAGCACGAGTAATAGTGATGATTGACTTAAACAGCAATCGGTTTGTTCTGTGAGATACTTCTGCACAAATTATGCACAGCACTTATGGGACCAAGAACATCGATTTAACACACCCTTTCTGAGATTAAAATACACATATTTCAAACTTCTGCAAGATGGATTCTGGTTCTGTATACTATCTGATGCTTTGTTTTTATGGAAGTGACATTCCAAGTCTTTGGAGAAAAAGCTGGACACCTAATAATAAGTTAGACTTCTTATAATGTAGTGTATGTGCTGGTCTTACTTCAGTGTTTCTGTGGACATCTGTAAGTTGTAGTTCCTCTCTGTTTCTGGCAGTTTGGAGAAATCCACGAGACACGGATGCTGACGCTTGTTATCGTCTCTGATCTGAGGAACGGACACGAGTGAATCAGCAACACACAGACGGCAGGAGAGAGAGAACAACACACGAGATGAACGGAAGAAAATAACATCTGGATGAGAGGAACCACCCGGCGCTTGCTGGAGATCATTATTATACGAGAGAAACGCAGAATGACAGACACATTCTGCTCACGCGCGCAGATAATAAATCTACCAGAAGCATTGTGGGAATGTCATGAGCGTCGCAGGCTTGAGCTGGAGAGTTTCAGAGTTGATGAGGTCTTTCATCAACCACAAACATGCTGCACGTCCCACACACACACACACACACACACATGCTACATTTCAAAGAAATTCATATTCAGTAATATTATCAGTTTGATGAGACGAAAATGTTATCTGAATAATGACTTGAGTAGAGCTGCTTCACAGCTGAAACTGAGCTTGTCTCATAATTGATGAATTTTGCAGCATTAACAGCGTTATTTTCCCGTTTATTACTGTGAATCTGCTGTGAAACGATCTGAAGCACAACAGAAGGCAGTTCAAATCAAATCAAATCTATTACAGAAGTTCATCCAACTGATACAGTTTATAGTTTGTTACAGAACAAATCAATAAAGGAATCAATAATAATTCTAGCTGTTATTAAAAGCACGACCCTGTAACTGCAAAATGACAGAGAGATTCAGATGAACAGCAGTGAAAGAGCTGAAGAGACATCACATCAGGAGCACATCACGGTTATCATGGCTTTGGTCCAGAACACAGAGAGCATCTCAGGGCATCAGAGACACAGTCCTGATGATGAAGCGCTTCTATAAGATCATTATGATGCCTTCAGAGAGGACTTCTTTTGGCCAAATGCAAGTCAACATCACGTGTGTCCCTCACAGAAAAAGCATTCGCAAAATGCACTGCAATAGGTTGAAAATATGATAATAAATAATGCATAAAATACCAGAAAATAACGATAAAAAGAGCTCAATTTAATTTAATTTGAATTTAAATAATTTAAATAAAATCATTTAATTTAAAAAAATGAATCAATATTTTAATAAAAAATAAAAATGGCCTCAAGGGGAGCGCGGCGACATGTAGCACCAATGCACTTCGGGTTCGAGTACCGGCTTGTGGTCCCCCCCCCCCCCCTCCCTCTCTCTCTTCGCTTCCTGTCTATTAACTGTCCTATCATAATAAAGGCAAAAACGGCAAAAAAAAATTTAAAATTAAAAATAAAAATAAAATACATAAATAAATAAATAAAGTAAAAATAAAAATAAAATAAAATTTAATTTAAACAAAAATTAAAATTATTACTCAATATTTGTGGGTGACATGTATCTTTATTTATTATTTATTTATTTAGTTATTTATATAACAGCAGTAAAAGCTTTTATCGTTGCAGCTGAGAATAGTAAAAATTTAAATAATCATTTAAATAAAAAAATTAAAAAATGTAATTCAACATCACATGTGTCCTTCACAGAAAATGCCACAAAATGCACTGCAATAGGTTGAAATTATGATAATAAATAATGCATAAAATACCAGAAGATAATGATAAAAAGAGCTCAATTTAATTTAAATTTTAATAATTTAAATTAAATAATTAAATTAATTAAATTATTACCTAATATTTGTGGGTGACATTTTTATCTTATTTATTTGTTATTTATTTATTTATTTATTTATTTATTTATTTATTTATTTATTTATTATATATAAGCAGTAAAAGCTTTTATCTGGGCAACTCAGAGTTGTAGAAATAAACATAATAATTAAAAAACAAATAAAACAATAAAAAAGGAAAACTATGTTCGATATTTTATTAGATTAGTGTTATTTATTTAACAGCAATAAAAGCTTTTATCATGGCAACTTAATGTAGTAGAAATTAAAATCATCATATAACAGTAAAATTAAAATAAATTATAAACTACAAATTAACCTTTTAATATAAAAATATAATATAACCTAATATAACCTCTTAAATCTGAAGCGGAGGCGCTACTAAGTTATCAAGTTACTTAACCACTTGCTTAACCAACACAAAAATATTCAAAGCTTGTCTTTAGAGTGAATATGAGCATCACTTAACAAGTGTTTTTTAAATTTGCTGACATATCAGAAGTGCTTTATTTTCATAGTGTGAAAAAATAACTGCTTCATATGAAAATGTGATCTGTAAAATCACAGAATATATCATTAAAAGGTCTCAACTAGCAGAACGAGCATATTTGTTTCGCTTAGAGACCAAACTACACCAAGTATTTGTATGAAAAGCGCAGCAGACACAAGTATAAACAGCATACACATGATGCTTTTGTACCATGTTTTTGTTTGTAACTTGTAGTAAACTGTATTAGATCATACACTGTATCTTTATTTAGAGCAGCTGGTGTCGAACGAGCACAAACACAACATGAGCAGATCATGAGTGACATTGGCATGCTGCTTCGCTTAAGCAATAAGACTTCAGGAATCCGATCATCTGAACGTTCAACCAATGGAAACTGGATCTCAGGTATAGTGGGTGGGGACGATGTGTAGAGACCAATCAGACACTGTTGGAGCGCTCGGATTGGTCTTGATTTACCATGAGCTGAAGCAGCGCTGAAAGATGAACTAAATCTCCCTCTGTGTGAATATAATCATCAGTGCCAGAGCATCAGGGTCAGCCGGAGCTAACGAGCGCTCATTAAAACACACATTAAACTCTGATCGTCCAGCTCATGCCAAAACCAAACTTCACTGAGAGTAAAGCACCTGCTCGTTCACAGAGGAATGAAAGATGAGGGAGAAACCCATGACTGATAGAAAGACTTGATTTCCAGGTTCTTAAAGGGCCCGAAAACCCTGAAACGAATCTGGGAATTACTGTGACGGAAACTAATGAGACTTAAACATGTTATACATCAGAGAATGAATCTACATGGACATGACGGGTCACATGACACATGATGATGGAGAAACCAAGTCACTTACCCTCTGTTTTAATTGAAGAGCAAATTATAAAAGAGAAAGCAAAACAAACCACGAGCACAGGTCACATGATACACAGCTTCTGCAGTCATTTCATATCAGCATGTGTGTGTGTGTGCGTGTGTGTGTGGGACGGATACCTTCCCGTAGGACCAGCCCAGCTCGATCTTGTTCATTCCCCAGAGCTCATGGATGTTCTCCGCCAGACGATCCCGAACCTTCTCCAGATGAGGAGGCATCACCACCTGACGACACACACACACACTTGAATATAAACAAGTTTTTATAAGTAACATTTGAAGAGTTTGGTTCCAAAACGCAATAACTCCATTTTGATTAATTTGAGTAAAAAGGTGTTTTCTTTACCAAGAAAGTGGCAAGATGAAAACCACTATTTTCTATTTCAAACTTTCAAATAGCATCTCATCTTTTGGTTATAAAAAAAATAAAAATTCAAATCTACATTTTGATTTTAAAAAGTTTATTATAAAAACATTATTTTTTTCCCAAAATGCAATAAATCCATGACACTTTTTTTTCCAAAATGTAATTAATCCATCAATATAAAAGTTATTTTTCAAATGTTTTTCAAAGTTGATTCATATACATGACAGAGTTTAAACTTTGCCAATATTTATCTTATATACAGGCATTTTACTAAAAATACATTCAGCCGTCACTCCCAAACTGAATCTTGTTAAATGTTATAAATTATTTGTCATTACCGATTAAAGAGTATCTGGCGCCACCTCACGGTTAAATAAACACATTTGCCGAGTACATTGGTATTAAAAACGGCTTTTAAAAAGAGCCTTCAATGTTTACAGTGGGTGGAATGGAGCGCTGTGATTGGTTGAGAGCGGATATATCGCATTCTGCAGAGAAGGGAGACTGCCGTTTGTCGTGTTTTGGAAAGAAGGGGAGAAAACATGACAGAATAACACGACGGATATCGCATTTTGCGTAAAATTAATAAATGACATTTCAATACTGACCAGATACAATACTGATTTTGGCGAAAACTAAATTTTTTGAAAATGGCGTTTATCGCATTTTGGAACCAAACTCTTCATTTGATCATCAGAAAATCATGGAATCATGGAATATTTTAATTTAACCCTCATTTAGGGCTCATTTAGGTGTGTGCATGTTAGGCATGTGACGGTATAAAATTTTGCAAATGTTGCGATTAATTGCTTCACCCTCAGGGGTCTGAGGATTTTTGGGGCCCTGGAGAAGTTTTGACATGCCCTGACATTTGTGCTTTTTTCAGTTGTTCATAAACATATTATTGACAAAAGTGTCATTACACTGTATTCAGCACAAACTAGGCTACAATAATATGTGAGGAACATGTATGTACATGTTTGTATTTTTGAAGGAATAACGTTTATGCATGGTTATTGAAAAAACAAAAAACTTAAGTCACTGAAATAAAGCCAAAAAAATAATATTAAATCTGTGTTTACAAGACTTCTGGGTATTGGAGGTTGTAGACTAGAGTTTTTGCTTCAAAATGATGTAAAATCATCCTGCCTACTTGTTCTTATAAAACAATATATCAATGTAGTTTTTGTAAGACACTTTTTTGTCAAGAAACACAGTATGTA
The DNA here is from genome assembly GCF_024489055.1 of Chanodichthys erythropterus. Lineage (NCBI taxonomy): Eukaryota > Metazoa > Chordata > Actinopteri > Cypriniformes > Xenocyprididae > Chanodichthys > Chanodichthys erythropterus. Next base: position 39,155,275 of record NC_090238.1, on the reverse strand, counting down.
TGGAGGTGTGAATCTTCATGAATAATGCTGTGCTTCACACCTGAGAAGACAAAAGATTCACATAATGAGCCTCATAATGACCTGCACATTAATGAGCTCTTTCAGTCAGGTAGGCTGTGAAAAAACCCTCTGTGATCATGTCTCAAGCTCATCATGGTGTATATCAAACATACAGAAAAAACAGCAACACTGTGAAATATTATTACAATTTAAAATAATGGTATTCTATTATATACTTTAAAATATAATGTATTTCAGCTGCTTTGTTTCAGGGGTTTCCGGGATAACCGCTGCATTTCTGCTGTTCCATCAGCGCCCTCTGTTGTCAGAGAGTCAACATGCACTTTGCTTTCACTCGTTCTGTCATGTGCTTCTCAAGCATGTTGGGTTTGTTTACATCTGAGCGCGTGTCTCTTTGACGCAGAATACAGCGGTGTTGTGCATTTTATACGGCTGATGGGGAAAGTATTCTTAAAATGCATTATGAAAATTTGAATAATTCTTAATAAATAATTATTCACAGTATTTTGAGGTGCCCATGCTAACAATATCATGCACATTCATTACCGTGATATATCGCATATCGGCACATGTCTAGTGTGTGTGTGTGTGTGTGTATTTGTGTGTGTGTGTGTGTACCTGAGTTGTGTCCACAGGTTTGGGAATGAAGGAAGTCTGTGACATCAGGTGTGTGTTTCCCAGTAGATCTCTCACTCCGTCGGCGTCTCTCTTGTACTCTTTCACCGGCTCGACCCTCATCTTCTCTTTCGGCAGCAGAGCCTCGTAACACGGCGCGTAACCCGACGGAGGCAGGAACTTGAAGTCTCCATGACGACCGCCTAACAGGAAGCGCACCCTATAAGACGACACGAGGGTTAAAGCGTGTGTGTGTGGAGAACACCGAGCACAGAAGCGGCGTCTGGACGTACTTGACGCCGGCGGAGAAGCTGACCACGGGGAAGAACAGCCCGTCGATGTTGAAGTTCTCGAACATGCCCTGCACCGGCTGCCCGTTGATCCTGAAGGAGATGCTGGGAGCGTTCAGATCCATACAACAGCTGACCACGTCATCCGACGTCAACATGTGCTGGTTCACAGACGCCACGGTCCTCGGGATGCGTCCTACAGCAGGACCAAAACACAGTCACTAAGACACAATGACATCGAGCGCCACATGTGAGGAATAAGACAGCTGTCTCTGTAGAGCGTACGGTGCTGCAGGGCTTCCGTACCCGACCACAGATGGAGTCCGTCGAAGCCGTAGGAGTAGAGATCGTCCCCGACGCCGTTCCCGCCCCAGCCCTCTCCGCCGCCCGGGTAGGGAGCGTAACCTTTAGTGGACGCCCAGCCCACCCGCAGGTGCGACGGTTCGCCCGTCAGGAAGTGATCCACCTGATCAATCATCAGCTCAAAATACCACTTCCTGTACTGGGCGGAGCCTTCACTGACTCCCACGAAGATATTGGGCCTCATGCTGCAAACCAACACACACACACACACATATAATCATAATGACATGTGTGGCAGATAAACATGTGTTTATATTATATTTAATAATCATTAATAATAAAATATTTTTTTATAAATTAATAAACAAAAAAATAAAAAACTGAATCAATAAACAAACAAATACATTTATATTTAATCAAATAACAAAAATTATTTTACTCAATTTTACTCAAAACTTTAAATATATATAAAAAATTGAGTAATCATCCTAAATAAAAGTAATAAATAAATACATTTATTTATTTATTATGATTTAAAATAAATTCATTTGTTTAAAAAAGCAATGAATAAAAAATAAATATATTTGAATAATCATAAATAAATGTATATTTAATCAGATAAATAAATAGATTTATATTTAATCATGATAAACAAATAAATGTATATTTAATCATCCTAAATAAATAAATTAATTAATAATAATAAATTAATAAATAATTAATTTAGGATTAAATGTTTATTTATTTAAAAACCAATAAATAAAAATTACAAATCAATAAACAAACAAATACATTTATATTAATCATACATAAATGAACAAATACATTTATATTTAATCAAATTAACCAATAAATGTATCTTTACTCATTTTTTTATATTTAATCATCCTAAATAAAGTAAATAAATAAATAAAAATTAATTAATTAACAAATATATATTTAAATAATCATTAATAAGTTTATATTTATTTTCATATAAATGAATAAATATCTACATTTATATTAAATCATAAATAAACAAATATATGTATTTTAATCATCCTAAATAAATAAATTAATTAATTGAGGATCATTAAATACAGTTGTTTTTAAATAATAATAATAAAATCAATCAATAAATGTACAAATCAATAAATAAATACATTTATATGTAATCATCATAAATAAATTAAATCATTAAATCATTAAAAAAATATATATAAATATTTTTAAAAAGAAAATTACAATTAATATTTAACCACCACAAATAAATGTATAATACATAAATGTATTTATTTATTTATATAAGATGATTAAATATAAAAGTATCTGTGTTCAATAAATAAAAATAAATAATGCATATTTAATCATGAATAAATAAAAATACATTTATATTTAATTATAAATAAATAAATACATTTTTGTTCGTTTTATTTTTTATGAACATCTCTGACCTTTGGACGTCATTGACCAATCGCGTCTGCAGGAGCAGGTCTCGTCTGGGCAGCAGGTGATCACAGATCAGGTTCTGATTGGCTCTGACAGCGACTCCGTTACACACACACAGAGAGCAGAGGACGTCCAGGATCTGAGCACACGTCACACAAACCATCATCATTTGACACAGGTTTCCCAAAAACACACTGAATTAGATGCGATCAGAGGATCACATGATCTCGACGATCACGTGACGCAGGAGTCTGAGGCGACACACTGACCTTGTGGTTGCGTCCGTGTTTGTAGAGCAGAGAGATGATGGTCTTTATGTGTCCTCTCTGGATGATGTTCAGAGCTTCTGGACTTTCAATCAGGATACAGTGAAGAACCTCCAAGATCCCTGAGACACGGGAGACGAGCAGAACCTCTGAGATCACTTCAGGTCAGAGTTCGAACCTTTATTTTGAAGCATCGGACCTACCTGAAGACGACTCCAAGCGCTCCAGCTTACTGACCAGCCAGTCCAGGTTATGTGAGAACTGCGTACAGTTATTCCGGTTCCCTCGGATGAGAGCGGCTGGAAGAGGTGATGGGATAATCCAATTAACCAGCGCATGCATTAAACATGAAAGCAGGAAACAAGCTGCATTATCAGGCCAAACACGACTTCTTCCTTTCCAAATGTCACCTCCTTCAAGGACAGAGACGCAGCTCCTTGAGGCGGCGCACACCGCTGTCATGCATACTAATGAGCTGATCGGGTCACCTGACAGATGGGCGAAGCCTAAACTCAGTTAAGACTGACCTTAGAGGAACACTGTGTCTGTGTGTGTGTGTGTGTGTGTGTGAGGAAGATTGGACCTGAGACGTGATCATCACATTAATCTGGTTCCTCTGAGACAGGAAATCAGTGTCCAGAAAACATCCAGCGGGACATGTGACATCAGAGCGGCGAGTGGCGCTCACACAGATGAGAATGAGTGTGTGTGTGCATGACTGTAGGGTTGGAGATGTGTAAATAATGAAGAGTGTGTTCAGAGGAAGGTTACCCAGCAGCTCGTAGAGCAGGTTGAGGATGTCTTTCCAGGCGGCTCCGGCCTCTTCTCCCGCACACTCGCCGAAATGAGCCGCGCTGTTATAAACGCTCAAGCGGTCGATGCAGTTGGACACCAGAGACAGCATCCCCTGAGACACACACAACATACATGTGCTCATTTACCCAGAGTGCACTGCTGCGTGTGAGGTCAGATGACAGAATATGATTTATGACGCTCTGAAGAACTGATGAATCGAATGCAGTGATCAGATCCAGCTCAGCAGATTCATTAAATAACTCGATCGTTAATAAACGTTTAATGAGCCCACAGAGACCATGATCTCTATAAACACATCATATATAACCCACTGTAGGGTATAGAACACATTTTATGAGACATGGCTTCTGTGTTACAAAAAGTGATTTTTTTTACTCAAATACTTTTGCTGGAAAACAAGATGGAAAAAATAATGGAAAAAAAAAAAAAAACCTGAAATTTATTAAATAAATAAATTCTTTTTTTTTTTTTTACCAGACAAAAAAATATATGGAAGCCCGTTTCCACCACTAAAAAAACACAAAAAAAAATCACGCAATTGCGACTATTTCTCACAATTCTGACTTAATATCTCACAAAAAGTCGCAATTAATCTTTTTTTTCCATAAAAATATACAAACAAATATATATAAATAAATAATTTAACTTGATTCCAGTCATTAAAAAAAAGATATATATATATATATATATATATATATAAAAATGGAAGACAAGTTAAAAATATATATATAAATAAATAAAATGTATATATGTAAATCAAGATGTCTTCAAGTCTTGTTTTCTAATAAATGTATCAAAATAAAGTGATTTTGCACTTATTTGTAATAATTTATATATTTTATTATTTATAAATATTTAATTTTTACTTATATATATATATATATATATATATATATATATATATATATATATATATATATTTTACTGAAAAACATTTTTTAAATAAAAAATTAAATATTTATAAATAATAAAATATATAAATTTTTACAAATAAGTGCAAAATCACTTTATTTTGAACTTATTTGTAATAATTTATATATTTTATTATTTATAAATATTTAATTTTTACTATATATATATATATATATATTTTTTTTTTTTACTGAAAAACAAGTTGAATTATATATAAAAATATTTTAAAAAATAAAACATTATATATATATATTATATATTTATATTTATTTTTTAAACAAAAACTCGCTTCATTTTGATCAATTTCAGAAAATAAGACTCAATTTTACGTAATTTTGCTTTTTAAGTTGATTTAAGAATTTGTACTGAGAACAAGTGAGCAATCAGGACGACACCAATTAATTCAAAAATGACTAATTTTTAGAACACAATCTTAAAAAAAAAAAAATTAACATTTGAAAGATGTGACTATCATATGATAAAAAGCAAAAGAAAACAATAAATGTTAGTTGATGCGATGATCCGCTGACAGAAAGTCATCACTAAACTGCAGCATCAGTTTAAACCGCACTACGATCACCTTCAGAAGGAGATAAGATCATGTGATCAGCTCACCTCCTGTTTGAAGAGGTTCTGTCGGTTCTTCAGGGAACGCAGTTTGATCTGTTTCTTCTCGTGCTCCAGCTCAGCGTCAGGCAGTCTGAAGTACGTGATGAGATCGTTGAGCGTCTGGAGAACCTCCTCGATGGGCAGAGCCACTGACACGTGGTTCTTGATGCTCAGACCGTCCAGCTCTCTGTAGAAACAGCACCAGAGACAGAGGTTTACTGGGAAGATCTTCGTTGTTTGAAACTGGCGGTTATGGTAAGGGGCGGGACATTTCCCAAACACGCCGACCAACCAGAGCACAGTGTGCTTTTCAGAAGGAGGGGCTTCATAGAGACTAAACAGAGCATTACTGACAGACTGGGAAGAGAGGAGCTGAACAATGGAGAATATGAGGAAAATAATCAACCTGCTCTAATAGAGCCCAAAAATAAGACTGCAGACCATCTCAAACCTACAAGAGGAACAATTTCAGGAACCATGAAGCCAAAGAGGCCTGAGATGTGACAGTAATGAGCCTCCCAGAATAACATGCAGCTTCCCGCTGATTCAATTCTGAGCCAAAACAGTCTTGCTTATGTAAGATTATGAAACATATTTCCTGAAAATGTCTTGGGTGAAGGTGCCATCAGGAGCTCGACTCGTTCACTCACGCAGAACATTCAAGACGCACGTGAGCGCTAAAAATAGTGTGTTTGTGAGCGCCGACGCACCATCTGGCAGGAAAATGCGTGAGACGAACTTATTGGACACACATGAGATTGAGATCATGACAGAGGTCGAGTTTGATACCTGATGAAGCAGCTGAAGAGACGCGTGGTGTTGCGGATGATTCGAGCGGCGCGCGACTCCTCGTGTTGACAGCGCTGCAGCGTCAGACCATCATCCATGTGTCCTTCTGAATGAAGACACGCCTGAACCAGAGGAAATAAACTTCTCTCATCATTCCACATCATCATTCTTCTGCTCTTCAACTACATAATTACACAAGAACTAGAAGTCGACTCCCATGATCCTTCAGTACAGGCTGCTCTGGTGGTGAAGCATCTGCTCATCAGTGTTATTACAGTTCACTAAAACCATTAAAAAAATAAAACTTTAAACTTATTTTATTTCAGCTAGTTGCATTTCTCATTTTTATTTTGTATATCTAGACATATATACATTTAAAAAAACAAAATTTCTCTTTTCATTTATTTTAACTTTATTTTTAACTAAATTAACTTAATAACAAAAAAAAAAAACTAAAACTAAAAATAGATAAAAATGAACATGCAAATTTGGTAAAATTTCTTTTACCTGCTCTTTGGTAAAAGAAAATGAATGTTAAAATAAAATAAAATATAAACTTATTTTTACTCAGTTTCACTTGAAATACTAAAATAACTAAAACTGAAATAAAAATTATAAATTATAAATTAAAAACTATATAGACATATTAACCCCCCCCCCCCACAAAAATTAATTACCTGAAATTTAATGTGAACTGAAACAATATAAAAAACAATATATTAAATAAACAAATATTTTATATATATATATATATTTACATTTATGCATTTGGCAGACGCTTTTATCCAAAGCGACTTACATTGCATTATACTATACATTTTATATATATATATATATATATATATATATATATATATATATTCATATTCATATTCAACAAATCAACAAATATATATTCATATATAAAACATTTGTTTATTTAAATATATTGTTTTTTATATTGTTTCAGTTCACATTAAATTTCAGGTAATTCATATATATATAAAAATTTAATCAAATTAAATATAAAAAAAATATATTTTTGAGTTTAACTTTATATACTAAAATAAATAATACTGAAATAAAAAATTTTAAAAAATTATATAGACATGTTCAAAAAAACGAATCCCCCCAAAAATGAATTACCAGAAATTAAATGTGAACTGAAACAATATAAAAAAATAATCTTAATCTTATTTTACCTGATGTATTAAAATAACTAAAACTACATAGACATAAAAAAAAAAGACTAAAACTAATAAAATGCCAAACACAACAAAATGAAGAAAGCTTTAGCATTAAAATAAATCCAGAAAATGACAATAAACATTTAAAACTATAATAGCATCTAAAATAACACGCAGTTCTGAGGCCCGTTTCAAAGAAACGTAAAATATAAGTCACCTAATATTAACTTTTTGTTTATTGAAGTGCATTTGCAAACGTGCTGATATTCGTGAAAACAGCACTCTTGCTCATGTGGCATTGCTTATAAATATTAAAAACAAGACTTTTTTTGCACCATATCTTGAACTTTAGGGCATTACTTATTAATTTTAGTGGCATTTGTGCCCCAGTTAATTTCCGCCCCGGTGTGTTTCGAGCGCAAGCAGAGGCCCGTTTCAAGAGAAACAGCGAAGGCCTTTACTGGTCTATCTGGACTACATGAAACTGGATGAAGCAACAGCAGGTGTGAATCTCACCCGTCTCTTGAGCGGCCCCAGTCGAGCTGATTTGACGTCAGGCGCCTGATAGGACAGCCACAGTCCCGTCGCCACGTGCATCACGAAACACAGGGAGTCTCCGTACTTGATCTCCGCCACGCCCATGCCCTCGATGTCCCGCTTCGGACTGCACTCCAGCTTATCCTGAACCAACACAAACCACACATTTACATCGGGAGCGTATTAGGAATATTAATAATAACGAGCACAATTTCAGCTGAAAGCATGAATTGTTTTCAGCTCATCTTATTCTAATCAATCACGTGATTACTCGAGTTTGACCTGAAAACATGATGATAGATCAAACTACTCAAGATGAACTCAAGCGGAACGAACGAACATTACAGCACATCCAGAGGCAAAGCTGATGAATCCTAATTAAGGACTCGTTTTCCCTGCTGGAACGTCGAGAATAAAATCACAGCAGAATAAGTGGATGACAAACGACACACAATAAAAGTGATGGTTCTTATTTAATAAAGCTCTGGAGGAAGATCCTCTTTGTTGGATATTGACCCTTTGAGAGTTACTATCTTCCTCACATCTGTCTCTTACAGATATAACACTAATAATTCAATAAACTTCAGTGATTTAGTCTGAATTAATTAATTGCATAATGAATACTGGAGTTGGTATGATTTGTAATGTTTTCAAAGTGAGTCTCTTCTGCTCACCAGAAGAATAAAGGTGTTCATTTCTTAACTCTGAAGGCTCTGGAGTAAATGTTGTGTTTGTCTGATCACCTTGGAGGCTCTGAAGCAGAAGGCGGTGGCCGTGGTGTCTGATCTCTCTCTGTCCTGCAGCACGACGCCTCTGTCCTCCGTCAGCGCCAGATAGTGACCGGTGGTCAGGTGACGCAGGCGGAACGGCTGACCCCAGCGGATGTGGCTGCCGCACCAGCTGAACACACATGGAGATCATGGGTTTGGTCACTATAGTATTAATTTGCGTTCCGTTCAAACACGTAATGATTATTTAGGGGATTCACTGCCACATTTAAATGCAGTCGTCACTCCTGAAACTTAATTACTAATAGCTATAATTAATGACAATAATTAGCACAGGTCACATGTCAGATGACTAGAGCTTCACACCTGATCCGTAACGGCTCCAGCCTCCAGAGAGATCGGGCTTTTGCTCCGGCTTTACCCGTCTCATAGTTCACCACTCTGAAAAACACCAGTGAAAACAAGTTCGGAAACGAATGCTTGGAAAATGAACAAAAAAGCACAATTAAACTAAATCAATTATGAGTATTAAAGAGAAATGTGAAAATTAATGAAAATAGTTGACTGCGGTATTACTATGCATGAGATTTCTTTTCTCGTTCTTCGCTAGTTTTCTGTATATGTGTTCTGAAGATGAACGAAGGTCTTACGGGTGTGAAACGACATGAAGGTGAGTAATTAATGACATTATTTTCATTTTTGGGTGAACTAACCCTTTAAATATGAATCTAAAACCGTCAGTTTGAGGCAGCAAGTCATGAGTGAGTCGTTGAATCATTTACTCAACCGATGCATTCAAATGGATGATTCATTCAGCAATGAAGCAAGTGACTGTCTTTGGCTGCATTCCAAATAACATACTTCTCTATGACATAGTAGCCAGAATGTGGCCAAAAAAAAATAAAAAAATGTGGAGACAGATGGAGGGATGGATAACATTCACAAACACTTTTTAGTGCTCACAGAAAGTAAACAGTCATTCAGAATAAACAAAAGAGAGTCAGTGGAATCCTAAAGCTGGTTTGATGTGGTTCAGGAGAGATCTTCGGTTAACCGCGACTCTGAAGATGAGCGTCACGTTTATGGATCACCTCAGAAGACTGAAATAAACACTGAGCGATAGCTGAAATCGTTATTCGCGCCCTCCGCACTGACAGATCTGTGATGCGTCTGAAGGAGGTCTTGCAGAAAATCCTTGACAGGAAGAGTCCCTGTGATTAGATCTCAAGGACAGGACGCAGCGCCACAGGCCAGAGCTGACAACCCACATCTCACACCGCAGACGCCGCGCTAAACGCCACAGCGCTAAAAATAGGCCACACGCCTACGAGGAGCTCAGAGGGACCGATCGCATCTTCAGCGTTTGTCCCCGGGTTACTCCTGCCTCGACCCAGTTCAGCGGCCGGCGTGACGCTCAACAGCTATTCATAGACGAACAGCCACTGAATCACAGACACTGCACCAGGACGAGCTTCACAGGACCAGGAACACTGACACCATCAGCACTCACACTGAACTGATCTGAATCATGACACTGCTGAACTGAGAGTCTCTCTTAATTGAACTTTGCAACATTAACGCTGTTATTTCCCTGTTTATTACTGCGAAGCTGCTTTGAAACCATCTGTGCTGTATAAAGGGTAAATGTTGACATTCATGTGATAAATGGAGCATCATTTGGACTTTACTGACGTGAAGAAATCATGTGCTTCTCAACCTTTTACACTGCACAGAAAAATATAAGCAAATAAAATAATTAAAATTAGAATCATTAAACTTCATTATTCCAGAAGATTTAAGAGCTGGATGTTCTTCAGGGTTCTTCTCTTCTTAACCTTTTCCAGTCGTTCCTGATTTACTGGATAATAATTGAGGATTTTTAAACATTTTAATGATTTAAAAACTATATATTGCTCAATTTCTACTCGATAATATATTTTAGAGCTTGGAATAAGATGATTTAGGGATGGATGGATGATGGATGATGGATGGATGGATGGATGGATGGATATAGGGATGATGGATGGTTGGATGGAGGGATGATGGGTGATGGAGGGATATAGGGATGGATGGATGGATGGATGGATGGATGAGGGATGATGGAGGGATGAATAGATGGATGGAGGGATGGATGGAGAGATGGATGGATATTAGGAGGGAGGGATGATGGGTGATGGAGGGATATATGGATGAGGAATGAAGGATGAGGAGGGATGGATCGAGGGATGGAGATATGGATGGATGGATAGATAGATGGATGGATGGAGAGATGGAGGGATGGATGGAGGGATAAATAAATAAATAAATAAATAAATAAATAAATATTCCGGTTTTGAGAATCCTGGTTCTTTAAAGAGAAAAAAATGATTAAAATAAGAAAAATCTTGATTTTGAGTTTTGTCTCGTTTTAAAGTCATCTTGACTCAGAAGTTCTCTGAAGGCTCCTGATGATGATGATGATGATATCAGGTTTCTACCTCTGCTCTTCCTCACTCTGATCCGAGCCTGGGATCGTCAGAACCTCATCGTGTCCGTGAAAAAGACGCATCACATGACCACCAAGAAGGTATCCTATAGGACAGAAGAAGAATCAGTCGGGCAAAGTAAAAAAAACAGGAAAATCAATGATGTTTCACTGCGAGACTCAACAGGCAAAACCAGAGTTTCTCACTCACTGGTCAATATTGAGAACTATTTGGCTCTTCATTCAGACTAATGAAAAGAATAAAGTCTTTATTTGACGTACCTTCCTCCACGTTGCTCCCGGAGCAGGTGGGATGGACGTTCCACAGCGTCTGCATGAAGGACGCGTCCACCTGGATGTTGCCATTGGATATGGACAGATGCTGTCGGCGAGACCAGGTGCATAATCGTTACCATGGCAACACATCATGTGGGTTTAATCATGCGTTTGCCCCAGAGGTCATAACTGAAAAGCTAGGCATCGTGGGATATGCGTGCATAAATTCAGATTAAGCTGTAAAAATGAGTATACATAACCGTCTTTCTGTTGTTATAAAACAAATATAAACCGAAAAGCTTAATAGTCAAGGAAATAAATAATAAATTGATTAATTAAAAAAAAAAATTAAATAAAAATTAAATAATATAATACTTTGAACTACAAACATGCTTACAGCACTGAAAAGTTTAACTAAAAATAAAATAAAATAAAATAATAAAATAAAATAAAATAAAAAATTTTGAACTATAAAACAAAATATAAACCGAAAAGCTTAATAGCCATGGAAATAAAACAATAAATATGTAAATAAATGAAATTAAATAACATTAAATAATAATTGGAAGTAAAAAAAATATGATTACAGCACTGAAAAGTTTGTTAGTCACGGAAATAAAATAAAATAAATATTTTGAAATATAAAAACAAAATAAACTGAAGAGCTTAATAATTGTTTATATAGATACATTTAAAAATTAAATAAGCAAATGAAAAAATAAATGAATAAATACACAAGTAAATAACATGGCCATAGAAATACATTTCATTCTCTTTCATCACAATATTATGTATTTTTTCTGTTGAGTTTGAAGGGAAATATATATCAGTCCCTCCAGAAAAACGCGATTATGCGATCGCCTGATTTCATGCATAATCAGCCAAAGTCCGCATATTTATGCAGGGGTCGCATTTTTTCAAATACGCCGCATTTCGCTGCATAAATTGCCGATTTCAGCAAGCAAAATATATGCGGGACTTAAATATTCTGTGATTTAGTACGCTTGCTTATCATAGGAAGTAATAGGAAATTACTAGTAGCCTAGTGAGAACAGGGTGTTGGGGGAATCACCTTTTATTTTTTTCTGTTTTTCATCAAACCGCAGTTTTTGCAAGTTCCCGCAATTTCATAGCATAAAATTGCAAAAATATCCCATCGCATTTTTTAACAAAACGTGCCACATAATCAAGCATTTTAGCCCGCAACAATCACAAAAAAATCCCACGTTTTTCTGGAGGGACTGAGATATATAAAACACCAGATTGATCTCTCATGATTTCACAGATGAATTTCACACCTGAAGAAAATCAAAAGTAAAGTATTAGTTCGTTTAATCTGGTACTCACTAGATAGCGCTCCGACGAAACGCTGACGAGAATGAGATCATCTCCGATTCGCACTTTCTCCCCCTCGGATCTCTGTTTGGACGCGGGATGGATCGTCCACCAACAGGCCTCACCTGGAGAAAACACAGAGGTCATCGCTGGACTCGAGACCGTCCCGGAGTCTAGAAACAGAGTGAATTCAGTTTCACCTTCAACCCGAACAATCATGCTTCACCTGTTGAGTCTTCTTGAAGTCCCACATCAAACGAGAGTTTATCCGTCATAGACCGAGACGTCTTCAGACAGGTCAGATACTGCAACACAAAACATCAAACGTTCACACAACCTGCCGGAGGTCAAGCAGATCTGATGACGAACGACAGGTCACCAACCATCCCGCTGAAGGAGTGTCTGAGGAGAATAGCGTGACCGTACAGCAAGGTCCGGTGTCCTCCGCCCTGAGCCGCCTGCGGACAGAACCGTCACGTCACTCCTCCATCACACACAAACCAACGATAACCCGATGTAGACGACAGCGAGAGTCACTCACCTTTCTGATGAACTGCTGAGGGAGGCGTGAAGAAACAACAGAAAGACAGCGTGAGACTATTCATCTTCAGCTTAATGTGTTTAACCCTCAAAAATTTGCTTTATTTGCTCATTTGAACCACGACACTATCATGTTTCTTTGGAAGTATGAATAAGCGCAAAATGAAAGTATCTGCGTGTATGAAAACAAACGCAAAAATTACAGATTTGAATGAGAACACTCATGTTAGAAAGCATAACATGAACCAAAAATGAGGATAAAACGGTTTCGCATCAGATAAGTTATTATTTCTGTTTTCAAATGTGAACCGGTGTAATCACATGTGACACGTTCAGCCACAGGACTGCTCTGCTGGGTTGTTATATTATCTAAATACTTACTTTATAGTTTGTGAAGATCATTAACATTATTAGTTCAGTTGAACTACTTATTTTTCCCTCTCATTTTGTGTGAAAAAAGCTTTTTATTTTCATTGCACAAGACCATTTTCAGAATTCTTTTCATTACTTGCAACACTATTTGTTTTTATTCATGTTCAGATTGAATATATTTCTCTAATAAGTCACTTTTGCTTTAGTTTATTTTACTCCCTGGTCTTTTTGGACACACATTATCAATAAATAAAGTGCACCTGTTTATCCGTAAAGAGTAACATTGTACTTTTATCTAGAGTAATATTGTAACAAATGGCTATAACTTGCTTAGAGATTGTTACATTTAGACAAAATTGCATCTGAAAGTTTAAAACATCCAAATATAACTTTTTAAAAGAAAAAAAATTCAAACTTCATGAGGTTTTGTGTGAGTTTACAGATTTTTGCTGATGATTTTTTTTTTTTATTCTGGGAATTTTATCCATTCTCAGACAAAATAAATGTAAAATTGGCACTTTAAATGAGCTAAACTGAAATTTCAAGTTGTCCTGTTTAAAATGATATGCTGACTGGAAACCAGAGAAAAGTGCAGACGTGCCCCAAAAGTGCTCAAGGTCTTTAAGGGTTAATATTACACGCATTTATCCGAGTGCGCTGCAGGAGACCAAAAGCAAAGATCAGAGCCGCCAGCGGTCATCAGGATCACCGTCTGGACCTTAAAGACGTCTGACCTTTAAACGAAAGCCCTGATGGTGAAGAGACACTGACCGACCTGAAGACTGACAGCGGTTAAACATCCGTAAACACTGTGCATGTCGCTGTTGGGCGGAAACATTTACATCTGTATTACGCAGTGTTATAAACTATTACATCTGAAACACTTTACCAAAAGAGCTTGTGACTAAACTTACTGGATCCTCAAACTGTCAGTCAAACCTCATAACTCCACCCACATCTATCCTGAATGAAGTGCTGCACAGTTTGGAACGTTTCTGCTTGTTTGCAATGCAATTGTAAATAAAGATCTGGTGTTTGAATAAGTACAGCGTTTTCTGTGACGCTCCACGCATGACATAGATTAAGATTAATTGCAAAGATTAAGTCAAACGGGCTTTACAAAAAAAGGTAAAAAAACGATGTCGAACGATATTGAAGTTGGAGGAGAAAATGAGTTTTATGTCTACATCAAGTGACCTTTCCAACATGATTACATCATGCGTGGAGCATCACAGAAAACGCTGCACTTATTCAAACACCAGTTCTTTATTTACAATTGCATTGCAAACAAGCAGAAACGTTACAGAGCAGAGCAAGACGAGCATTTGTGGTTAAAAAGTGTATAAATGTTTATTTTTTTAGTAAATGTCTGATGGTTTCTCTAGATGAGACTCTTATTCCTCGTCTGGGATCATGTAGAGCTCTTTGAAGCTGCACTGAAACTGACATTTGGACCTTCAACCTGTTGAACCCCATTGAAGTCCACTATATGGAGAAAAATCCTGGAATGTTTTCCTTCATTTCTTTTCCACTGAAGAAAGAAAGACATGAACATTTTAGATGAGTAAATTATCAGGAAATTTTAATTCTGAAGTGAACTAATCCTTTAATGTAATATTATATATTTTACAGTACCATTCAAAAGTTTGGGATCAGTAAGATTTTTAATGTTTTTAAAAGAAGTTTCGTCTGCTCACCAAGATTGTATTTATTTAATTAAAAATACAGTAAAAACAGTAAAAATTGTGAAATATTATTCCAATGTAAATCAGCAGTTTTCTATGTGAATATATAGTAAAGTGTAATTTATTCCTGTGATCAAAGCTGAATTTTCAGCATCGTTACTCCAGTCTTCAGTGTCACATGATCCTTCAGAAATCATTCTAATATGAATATGTTTTTTTTAGGATTCCTTGATGAATAGAAAGTTTTATCTGAAATACAAAGCTTCTGTAACATTATACGCTACTGTTCAAAAGTTTGGGGTCAGTAAGAATTTTTATTTTTTTTTTTGAGAAGAATTTAAAGAAATTAATTTTTTTTTTCAGCAAGGATGCATTAAAATCAATCAAAAGTGGCAGTAAAGACATTTAAAATGTAACAACAGAATATATTTCAAATAAATGCTGTTCTTTTGAACTTTCTATTCATCAAATAATCCTGAAAAAAAAAAATACTGTACACATTAAATGTTTCCTGAGCAGCAAATCATCATATCAGAATGATTTCTGAAGGATCATGTGACACTGAAGACTGGAGTAATGATGCTGAAAATTCAGCTTTGATCACAGGAATAAATTACACTTTACTATATATTCACATAGAAAACAGTTATTTTAAATTGTAATAATATTTCACAATATTACTGATTTTACTGTATTTTTAATTAAATAAATGCAGCCTTGGTGAGCAGACGAAACTTCTTTTAAAAATCTTACCGATCCCAAACTTTTGAACAGTAGTGTATAAAAAATACATAAAAATATATCCATTAATACTCCAAACTGCTTGTCCTGTGTTTTTATGTTGAGGCAAGTAAAAATCGACTGTTCTGACTGAGTCAGCAAAATAAAAAGTGCACGTCAGAGGTCATTGACAGGTTAACCAAGAGAAGGATTAACAGCGGTTCATTTCAAACGACCCATCTGATCTCATTTCACATCGACTGAACCTCCTGCTCACAGAAACTCCTGGACGAGAGTGTCGTTCTGACAGCTTCATTTATTACTGAACTCGCCGGAGGGAAACGCAGTCAGGTTTAAATCTATTAGTTGAAAAGAAATGAAACAACTTCCATGTCGCAATATTTGTGCTGAACTTGACACGATAAAACAGCAGCTCTCACTGTTTGTGTTTTTGTACTTACGTCATTGTTTTGTCCAGTTTTGGCGAGCATTTCCTGCAGCGCGCGCACAGAGAGCGACTGCTCCAGCACGAAGCTGCAGATGCACAGATCTGGAGGAACATACTGAAACACACACACAATATCATCAAGACACCAGAAAGTAATGTTCGGACTAACTTGACAAAGTCTTGTCTGAAAGTTTTATAAGCTTCCTAGCATTCATTCATGTTGTTAGCAAAGCATGTGTCTAACATTATTTTCTGTTGGTAGCATCTTTGTAGCATGGTTTAATACATTGCTTATGACTTATGACATGTTGCAAGCATTATAGCATTTTGCTAACATTTTGCTAACATATTTTAACACATTGCTAGCACATTTTAACATTTTTCTAACATGTTTTAGAACATTGCTAGTATGTTTTAAGACATTGCAGGTATGAATGAACACATTTTAACACATTGCTAGCATGATTTACCGTGTTGCTAGCATTTAACACATTGCTAAAATGAATTAACATGTTGATAGCATATTGAATATTGATTTAACATGCTGCTAGCATATTTTACCATGTTGCTAACATGAATTAACATACTCCTAACAAGTTTTAGGATGTCGCTCGCATTAATTAGCATTACGTTAACAAGTTTTAACACACTGCTAACATGAATTAGCATGTTGATAGCATGTTAACACTTTACTAACATATTTTAGAACATTGCTAGTATGTTTTAACATGCAAGCATGTTTTAACACATTGCTAACATGAATTCACAAGTTTTAACACTTTGCATGCACGTTTTAACACATTGTTAGTGTGATTTAACATGTTGGTAGCATTTAACACATTGCTAGAATGAATTAACATTTGCTAGCATATTGAACACATTGCTAACATGATTTAACACATTGCTAGCATGAATTAACATACCCCTAACAGGTTTTAAGATGTTGCTCGCATGAATTAGCATAACGTTAACATGTTTCATCGCATTGTTAACATGAATTAGCATTTTGCTAGCATGTTTTAAAACTTTGCTAACATATTTTCTAACATTGATAGTATGTTTTAGAATGTTGCAAACATGTTTTAACCCATTGTTATCATGATTTACCATGTTGCTAGCATTTAACACATTGATAGAATTAATTAACATGTTTTTAACATAAGAATATTGATTTATCATGCTGCTAGCATGTTTTACCATGTTGCTAGCATGAATTAGAATTACGTTAACATGTTTTAGCATTGCTAACATGGATTAGCATGTTGACGGCATGTTTTAACACTTTGCTAAGATGTTTTAAAACATTGCTAAGATGTTTTAACATGTTCTTAACATGAATTAACATACTGCTAATATGTTTCTATGTTTCCAGCATGAATTAGCATGCCGTTAACATGGTTTAACACATTGCTAACTTGAATTAGCATGTTGACAGCATTTTTTTAACATTGCTAACATGATTAAGTACGTTTATGATATGCGGGGTCCCTCAAGGCTCTATTCTTGGCCCTATTTTATTTCCGCTATATATCTTACTTTTAGGGTCGTTTTTCGCAAGTATGGGATTTATTTTATTTTATGCTGACGACACGATGATGAACATGCCTTGGACTCGCTCGTGAACTGTTTAAATGAAGTTAAAGTCTGGATGTCGGTCAAAATCTGTCAGGAAATAAGTGTTTATTACAGCCTCCGTTTATGTGTTTATATTTTAACAACAAATGAATAAAGTTGCATTACGTGCAATTCATGTGGCGGCTCGCCCTGTTCTCATCTAATAAAGTGTTCAGAGATCATCATTTTTAGGTCAATACTAACTGTCCTAAATGAAGAGCGGAGGTGTGATTCAGAGGAGAAAACGGCTTTGGGTCGAAGCCAAAGAGGCCAGAACACCCGCTGACAGTTTGAGGCGAGCGGCGAGAAGATTAACGAAGCACGTACAACAGCAAACTGCCCTCCTTTACTGAGGAACAGCAAACAAAAACTGGGAGAAAGTGGATCACGATGTCCGTGAAGATCCAGGTCTGCTGGAGAAACTTTCTCAGCGCTTTAGCTGTTTATTATTAGGACGGGACCTACTGAGATAGAAAGCCCCACACCTGAACTAGTGGGTTTGACCCTGTAAACTTACGCAGACAGTGTATATTAACACAGATCTGTGACGGTGATGGGTAAAACAGTGAAGTGACCTTTGACCTCTGCTGTGTGAAGTGAGACAGATGAGGGGACAAGGACCCTAGAGAAAGCGGACAGCAGTGGATGATGGACGATCGTGTCACATCAAGGGTCAGATCAGTTTTAAGGTCACTTGAAGCCTTCAAACAGTGGCTCAGGTACAGGTGTGGAGATCAGACACGACAGATCCGTCAGTGAACACTAGCTTACAACTTACTGCATGATAAATATATAAATCAATAAAATAAAATAAATAAATCTGTATTTCATAATGTAATATTGTATATTTCATATAAACAGTGAAAAATCTTAAAAATGTCAAATTAAAATAAATACTTTCAAAATAAAAAGAAACTAAATAAAACACTTAATATTAATTAATTAATAAAAATATGAAATTAAAATAATGTTTAAAATAAAAAACAAAATAATAATAATAATAAAATAATAAAAATTAAAATTAAAAAATAAAACACTAACTAATCATCAATTAAAAAATGCCAAATTAAAATAAATACTTTAATAAAACATTAAAAAAAGCTTACTAATAATTAGTTCATAAAAATATAAAATTAACAAATACTTTTAAAATAAAAAACAAAACACTAATAATTTATTCTTAGTCAAATTAAAATAAATACTTTCAAAATAAAACAATCAAAATTAAATTCGTAAAAATATAAAAATAAAACAATAAAATAAAACAAAATATAAAAAAAACACTTTTAAAAGAAAAGAAAATGAAACTAACTAATAATTACAATATAAAAAATAAATACTTTTAAAATCAACAAAATATAACATTTACTAATAATATAAAATGTAAAATAAATGATTTTTAATATAAATCAAAATAAAACACTTAAAATTAAATAATTCATAAAAATATAAAAATAAATACTAAACAAAATATATAAAAATGAAATTCTTTTAAAACAAAAAATAAAAGACTAATAATTAATAGAAATATAATTTAAATAAATACTTTTAAAATAAAAAGGATTACATTTTATTTGTTTACCTGCATGTCATGTGACCATTAATCAACATCAGAGACCCATTAACATGTGAATGTGTCGTTAAATTATTGAAATGATCGATGTATTTGTCTGCGCAGACCGATCTCACAGCACTGTGTCATACACCGATCGCTTCCAGCCGAACACACCTACTAACTTCAGAGGGACTCTGGGTTTGGCAATCCCTGCATTACTCTATAGATGGCGAAGCAGTGATTCCTCAGGTGTAACATGGTAACAGAGCAGGTGTATTCACATGTCTTCATCTATCATAAATGAGTCTGGTTAAAGTGTTTTAAGCGCACAGCTCATCAGGTGTGAAAGTGGATCATTAGTTCTCTTTCTCCCTGAGGAACGCAGTCTCTCATAAGAATAGGAACGGCACAATGAAGACAAACCGACAGCGAGAGCGGCGATACATCATCCCTGTCTCGGCTAATTACCATCACATCCTGCAGTCCTCCGGTGAGACACAACAAACCCAGAGAGGAGCGAATCTGCATACGACGAACACACAACAAACACTGAAGAGCGCTAAACTCAACGATTTCAATCATTTTAATAATCTCCTCACATTCATTTTGCGTTTGGAAGGGAAACTCCTACATGCGTATGACAAAGTCAGCCGCAAAAATAACTCAGTCCACGCCTCTTCAGCGCTGATTTTTTACTGCGTGTCTTTAGTAAATCCTGACAGTAGATTTTTAACGCTAAAAGAGGGTTTGTGCTGGAGTGAGCCGTTCACAACTAGAGCCACAACAATAACTAATATAAGATCTATATATAATATGATAAATACAACTGTGATCAGACTGCGCAGCACTGATTCATCTCAAACAAGCCCATAGACTTCACTTGTTTCATTACTGGATGAATCAGCATTTTTGAATTAATCTTTTGAATGAATGATTCAATGACTCACTCATAAACACTTGTTTCATTACTGGATGAATCAGCATTTCTAAACAAATCTCTTATATGAAAGATTCAATGACTCACTCAAAAAGACTTCACTGGTTTCATTACCTGAGGAATCAGCATTTTTGAACAAATCTCTTGAATGAATGATTCAATGACTCACTCATAAAGACGTCTCATTTTATTACTGGAGGAATCAGCTTTTTTTTTAACTAATCTCTTGAATGAATGATTCAACGACTCGCTCAAAGACGTCTCATTTCATTACTGGAGGAATCAGCCATTTTTGAGTGAATCACTTGAGTTAATGAGTCAATGAATCACTGGTCAATACTTCACTTGTTTCATTACTGGATGAATCAGCCATTTTTGAGTGAATCTCTTGAATGAATGGTTCAATGACTCGCTCATAAAGACTTGTTTCATTACTGGATGAATCAGTCATTTTTGAGTGAATCTCTTGAATTAATGAGTCAATGAATCACTCGTAAATACTTCACTTGTTTCATTCCTGGATGATTGAGCATTTTTGAATGAATCTCTTGAATGAATGATTCAGTGACTCGCTCATAAAGACTTGTTTCATTACTGGATGAATCAGTCATTTTTGAGTGAATCTCTTGAATTAATGAGTCAATGAATCACTCGTAAATACTTCACTTGTTTCATTCCTGGATGATTGAGCATTTTTGAATGAATCTCTTGAATGAATGATTCAATGAATCGCTCATAAAGAAATGTTTCATTACTGGATGAACCAGTTTTTTTGAGAAAATCTCTTGAATGAATGATTCAATGACTCGGTCAGACTTCTCGTTTCATTACTGGAGGAATCAGTGTTTTTGAGTGAATCTCTTGAATTAATGAGTCAATGAATCACTGGTAAATACTTCACTTGTTTCATTACTGGATGAATCAGCATTTTTGAATGAATCTCTCTCTGATTCATTTACACAGTTAAAAGCAGACAAACAGTCACACAAACAGCAGCTCTATTAATACACACGGCAGAAAACACGTTCTAAATAAACACCACCAGATACCAGGTGATGCTACAGTTGGATCTGCTGGCATGTTTAGAGTCAGTATGTTTCTCAGAACAAACACAATCACACGTTAGGCCAGGTGGAAAGCATTCTCACATATGTGTTGTTTTGCTCACCTTGGCTTCTGACGTGGGCTCCAGGTAACACAGGCGGTTCCCCAAACCCTCGGCGCTCAGACAGAACTTGCGGTTTTCCTTCTGAATGCAGGCCACACACTGCAGAACCACCTCATCATCCTGACCGGGAACAAACACACACTCAGAAACTCACAAGACATGACATACACCGTGTTTAAGCGGAAGATCTGAAGACATTTTAGCAACATTAACTCATATTAGAGATCTCTGTGATTTTTCCAGTCGGATACATAAAGAGAGATCGCACTCACAGGTATTTCTACTGTATGTGTGTGTGTGTGTGTGTGTGTGTGTGTGTGTGTGTGTGTGTGTGTGTGTGTGAGTGTGTGTGTGTGTGCAGAACGTGCTGATGTTGTGGAGTGCTGCAGCACAATATCCAGATGCTTCATCTCATCAGGGGAAGTTCTGCAGCAGCGAGAGACGCTTAGATCCCTTTAATAAACAAAGCTGATGATTGACACCTGCATTGTGCTGCACTGACATCACTGGGGGTCAAAGGTCAAAAAATCCACACGCCTTCCTCTGCGAATGCAAGGAGCAAAAATAATTAAGAATATGATCACAGCGATTAATTAATGGAGAGGAGTCAGACTGATCTGTTTGCATGTTTACAATGAGTTCAGTATGTTCTCTCACACACACACACACACACACACACACGATGACTTAAGGTGAACTATCCCTTTAAATCCCGAAGAGAAGGCTGCTCTTTTGTAAGTGTTTGTTGTGTCTGATTCATGATTCAAGGAGTTGTAGATGTTCTGAGCTGAAGTGAATCATGACTCAGACACTGAGCGTTCAGATGGAGCGGATGCAATTATTTCCTGTTCCTGTGACTCAGATCGGCTAATAACGTTTAACACACACTAACACACTCATCATTAGTGTCCGTTCAACATCCCATTCTCCCTTAATGCTTCGAATGTCTCACATTTATGCATTTATGAGCATAATGATCCTTTTACAGACCAAATAAACGTCAAAACGCCTGCTCTGCATATTTCTTCAGAGTCACTTTGAGTAAATGAATAAAAAATACAGCCAGAGGATAAAAACATATTCATGCTACAATACACACTAAAACAAACAACACCAAATGTCAGGAGAATCCAGGTCATCTCCCAAAGGAAAGAAGAATCACAAAACTGAAACATTTACACTGATGCATTTGGCAGATGCTTTTATCCAAATCAACATTCAAGATGTTCATATGATCCCTGTGGATCGAACCTGAACGGGTACAGTACAGGTCAATTTTACTTAAAGTGCACCTATTAAGCCCCGTTCTCAAGATGTAATATAAGTCTCTGGTGTCTCCAGAATGTGTGTGTGAAGTTTCAGCTCAAATCCCCAACAGATCATTTATTATAGCTTGTCAAATTTCACCCTTTTTGGGTGTGAGCAAAAACACGCCGTTTTTGTGTGTGTCCCTTTAACTCCCCAAGGTCTGAAAACGTGCCGGCGCGTTTTGCAGGGTTTTTTTTCACATTGTAGCAAAACAGACTTAAAATACTCTGTCATTTCTTGTCATAGAGACATAAGTAATATATCAATTGAAACTATAGAATATCTTCATTTATTTGTGTACACTCAGAGTAAAAACACAATGTTGTGCTTTTTGTAAAATAAAGAAAACTAACAAGATGCGTGATCTCTCGACTCCCTCTGAACGAAGTCCAATCTGATAGTTCTCCGAAAATGAACTGTAACTTATGAATACTAATGACAAAAAAATGATACTTATGTCTAAAGAAACGTTGAAATGTCAGGTTTTAAATCGTGTAAGTCAAATAGAAAAAAAACATTCTGTGTTTATGTAATCTGTATGAAAAGAGAGCCGTGTCAGAAGTCCGTGATTCAGCTCATTATCCGCTAATGTGGCCACGCCCACGGAGCCAGCGCTATTCAGACGCAAATTCAGTCAATACATGCATTCATCGTCTCAATCGTGTATTTATTGTTTTGAAAAGTGTTTATTTGGATGTTAAAGCCATGGTTAGCGATCTCTAGAAGACATGCCGTTAGTTCCTGGTTCCTTTTCTTCTTTAGAATAATTTGTGGCCTAAAGGTGTACAGAGCGCCCTCCGGCTGCAAGTATGAATTGAAAACACAGTATCCAGCACTCATAGTGATGACAATAAATATTACTTCTCAGTATAGAAAATTGACAAACATATAAGAATCCATCAATATTTCTCCAAATGTGCATGCTTTTAAGCTTAAAGCCTATATGAAATGCCACAGAGGTAACAATTGTTCAGACACTTTGCATCACAGAAATACATTATATTTTAAAGAATATAATAGAATACCATTATTTTAAATTGTAATAATATTTCACAGTATTGCTGTTTATGATGAGCTGAGACATGATTACAGAGGGTTTTTTTTTTTCACAGCCTACCTGACTGAAAGGCCTCATTAATATGCAAGTCATTTCAGGTCACTATTATGTGATTCTTTGGTCTTCTCAGGTGAGAATGGCCCATTATTCATGATGATTCACGCCTCCACACATACTGTGTTTCTCGACAAAAAGTGTCTTACAAAAACTAAATATCTCTATTGTTTTATATGAAGGAGTAGGCAGCATAATTTTTACATAATTCTGAAGCAAAAACTTTAGTCTACAACCTCCAATACCCAGAAGTCTTGTGAACACAGATTTAATATACTTTTTTTGGCCTTATTTCAGTGACTTAAGTTTCTTGTTTTTTGAATAACCACGCATAAACGTTATTCTTTCAAAAACACAAACATGTACATACATGTTCCTCACATATTATTGTAGCCTAGTTTGTGCTGAATACAGTGTAATGACACTTTTGTCATTTATATGTTTATGAACAACTGAAAAAAGCACAAATGTCAGGGCATGTCAAAACTTCTCCAAGCCCCAAATCACCCTCAGACTCCAGAGGGTTAAATGCAAATGAGCTGCTGCTCCCGCCCCCTTTCCAGAAGAGGGCGGAGCTTTAACAAAGTTATTGGGTTGACCCTGTGAGTCACTTCATTACTATCATATTAAAGGTTATAATTAAAAATGGAGTCCAAATTCAATTGCTATTTATTTATAGATATAATCAACACTCAGATTAATCAATCTTGTCAATCCAGCTGATAAACACAACGAGAGCGCGGCAGCTTTATTGAGAAGAGCGTCTCTGAAACCCTGCGTCTGCATTTATCAGTACACAGACATGCTGACGGGCGCTTTATTAAACACACACACACACACACACACACACCTCACAGATGATGATTTAACCAGGAGAAACTGTTTTCAGTCTCAAGGGCATCAGTACACCAGCAGAAAGCGTTTCACTTTACACCTGCTACAGGAAACCAGGACGAGATTTCTACACCGCTCTGCAATCATCCGTTTAAGAGTGATCTGAAGATCTGAAGATGCGATCGAACGCCTACAGCTCGTGTTTGTCAGACAGGTAGAGCAGCAGGTGGATGTCGGCGTGTGCCAGAGATTCCTGCGCCAACAGTCTGTTGCGTGTGTGAGACGAGTGTGTGAGACGCACTGAATTCACCAGACAAACGCCCGTCTGAACAACTACACAATGCAGGAATGACCCTTTACATAATCTGAATAAATGTACATTTGTTTGGGGAAGAAGCTTGTGTTAATGCTTCACGTCTGATAAACGCTCACATTCAGATGCTCCAGATTAAACTGAAGACGACTACAGCGGTCCGACAGGGACGTGACGCTCCATCAGCCGTGAACACTAAACCGATTTATTCCACAGTAAAGCCCACATTAAACACAGCAGAGATCTGCCAGAGACCAGCAGACTCCAGTCAATCCACTCGGAGCTGAAGACTTCCGGATCCGACTGTCTGACTCACATCGGCTCTGGAAGAACCAGCTGATGCGTTTCTGTGGAAACTGAGATTTTAAATGTCAGGAGGGGAAGAGATCAGCTGCTGCTGCATTATGGGATTATTTCAATTTGACAAGCATTTAAAAAAAATAGTAGTAAAAATCATGAAGTAATTAAACTTTATATGATATTTTAGATGCTACTTGACAAATGTATTTAAGAAGATGAATCATAATATCAGTACGATCTCCACACAAAAAAAGACTATTTTTGTACAAATTAATCAATTAAATTAAAGGTTTACGAATTCAATTGATTAGACTAGTTTATTAAAATTATATAAATAAAAAAAAAAGGGTTCTAAATATGTCATTTTTATTAAACTGTAATTCATTGTTGTTAAACTGCATGCTTTTTGATTAAAAAATAAATAAGTTTAACCATTAAAACAGAATCCAGATAAATTTAAATGGAAAAATAAAAGAATTTGGGGAAAAAATAAAACAGATTTAATATTTAATAAGTTTAAGATTTAATAAGTTATTTCTGAAGGATCATGTGACACTGAAGACGGGAGTAATGATGCTGAAAATTCAGATTTGATCACAGAAATAAACTACACTTTACTATATATTCACATAGAAAACAGCTATTTTAAATTGTAATAATATTTCATAATTTTTACTGTATTTTTGATCAAATAAATGAAGCCTTGGTGAGCAGAAGAGACTCTTTCAAGTGTGTGTGTGTATATATATATATATATATAAAATACTACTAGTGTGTGTGTGTGTGTGAAATCTTCTCATACAGTCATGTCAGCGTTCAGTAGAGCAGCTTTACAATAGCGGAGCACATTTCTTCATTTAGCGGATCAATAGCTCATTACAGCAGAGATTCACACACCGTCGGCAGTGAGTGACTATGTGTGTGTGTGTGTGTGTGTGTGTGTGTGTGCTAATCCATCAGTCTGAACAATCACTGACAGACACACGACGGTTCCAGACTAAATTACAGTGATATTTCACCATGAGGATCTACTGGAATATGTGCATGTGTGATTTTACTGCTGGTGAAGGTGGAAGAAACACACGGCCACAGACACAAATCAATATAATGCTAGCATTGTTAAACGAGACATTTTTAAGATAAATCTGGATCAATTATGAAGGATTATTACACTACATGACTGCACCTTTTAAAAAAATCAAAGCAATCAAAAACAGTCAGATCTTATATGCTTAAGTATAAAAACTCGACAATATAACAGAAAACTGAAAAGTATTAGTAATGAATATCAACAGCAGGGCATTATGGACTTTTACACATGACAACAGCACAAACTACTTCCAGTTACACTTCTGATACTTTCATTTGATGGAAGACTTGACAATGACTGCGATTATGTCTCATATGTCATTTACAAGGTACTTTAAATAATACCATGGTAAATGTCCAAAAACATTATGGTAACAAGGTGGACTTTGGTCAATGTCTGGAGCAAATAGATCCAGTTTAATTCAGGATGAAAAGGTCCTGTCACACGGAATAAAACTCTGTCCCGAAGTGGCCTTTATAACACACGTCTACTGCTGAGTGAACACTAGTGTAGATCACGCCTCTGATATTCACACACACACGCACACACACACACACGCACACACTCTTATCTGTCTGTCCATGACGGAGGAACGAGTCTGATAAACAAAAGCAGGTCTGAATGTCACTCATCAGACAGCATGTCTTTATTCTTCTGATATCAGTTGAGATTCACATCATAAACAATACAACAGGTGTGTGTGTGAGATAAACTACAGGTGCCACACACACACACACTGTTGCACATACACACTGAATGCAAACATACTGAATGCTAACATATTAAACGCACACTGAACGCTAAATGCACTGAACGCACACACTAAATTCAAACACACACTAAGTGCACGCTGAACCCGAACCCTGAACACACACCGAACACTGAATGTACACCGAACGCACACAGAACACACTGAAGGCACTCTGAACACTAAATGGATACTGAACACACACGCACTGAACGCACACTAAGCACACACTACACGCACACTGAACACGCACACTGAACACGCACACTGAACACGCACAGTGAACACGCACAGTGAACACGCACAGTGAACACGCACAGTGAACACGCACAGTGAACACTAAATGCTTACTAAACACTGAACGCACACACTGAACATGCACTGAACACACACTGAACGCACGCTGAACACTAAATGCTTACTGAACACGCACTGAAGACACCCTTTACACACACTGAACATACACACTGAACACGCACTGAAGACACCCTAAACACACACTTGAGGCACGCTGAACATACACTGAACACTTAACGCACACTGAACACTAAATGCTTACTAAACACTGAACGCACACAGTGAAGACACCCTGAACGCACACTGAACACTGAACACACACTTAATGCACACTGAACACTAAATGCTTACTGAACACTGAACGCACACAGTGAAGACACCCTGAACGCACACTGAACACTGAACACACACTTAATGCACACTGAACACTAAATGCTTACTGAACACTGAACGCACACACTGAACGCACACACTGAATGCACGCTGAACACTAAATGCTTACTGAACACTGAACGACACACTAAACACGCACTGAAGACACCCTGAACACACACTGAACACACACTGGACACTGAAAGCACACTGAACACTAAATGCTTACTGAACGCACACACTGAACACGCACTGAAGACACCCTGAACACACACTAAACGCACACTTAAGGCACGCTGAACACACACTGAACGCACACTGAACACTGAACACACACTTAATGCACACTGAACACTAAATGCTTACTGAACACTGAACGCACACACTGAACACGCACTGAACGCACGCTGAACGCACGCTGAACGCACACTGAACGCACACTGAACGCACACTGAACGCACACTGAACGCACACTGAACACTAAATGCTTACTAAACACTGAACACACACTGAACGCACACTGAACACTAAATGCTTACTGAACACTGAACACACACACTGAACATGCACTGAACGCACGCAGAATGCACGCTGAACAATAAATGCTTACTGAACACTCACTGAAGACACTACACGCACTGAACACACGCACTGAACACACGCACTGAACACACGCACTGAACACACGCACTGAACACACGCACTGAACACACGCACTGAACACACGCACTGAACACACGCACTGAACACTAAATGCTTACTGAACACTCACTGAAGACACCCTTTACACACACTGAACGCGCACTGAACGCGCACTGAGCGCGCACTGAACGCACACTGAACGCACACTGAACGCACACTGAACGCACACTGAACGCACACTGAACGCACACTGAACGCACACTGAACACTGAACACTGAACACACACTTAATGCACACTGAACACTAAATGCTTACTGAACACTGAACGCACACACTGAATGCACGCTGAACACTAAATGCTTACTGAACACTGAACGACACACTAAACACGCACTGAAGACACCCTGAACACACACTGAACACACACTGGACACTGAAAGCACACTGAACACTAAATGCTTACTGAACGCACACACTGAACACGCACTGAAGACACCCTGAACACACACTAAACGCACACTTAAGGCACGCTGAACACACACTGAACGCACACTGAACACTGAACACACACTTAATGCACACTGAACACTAAATGCTTACTGAACACTGAACGCACACACTGAACACGCACTGAACGCACGCTGAACGCACGCTGAACGCACACTGAACGCACA
Organism: Chanodichthys erythropterus; assembly: GCF_024489055.1. Taxonomy (NCBI): domain Eukaryota; kingdom Metazoa; phylum Chordata; class Actinopteri; order Cypriniformes; family Xenocyprididae; genus Chanodichthys; species Chanodichthys erythropterus. The sequence continues at coordinate 39,125,991 of NC_090238.1, read as the reverse complement.
CTGAACGCACACTGAACGCACACTGAACGCACACTGAACACTAAATGCTTACTAAACACTGAACACACACTGAACGCACACTGAACACTAAATGCTTACTGAACACTGAACACACACACTGAACATGCACTGAACGCACGCAGAATGCACGCTGAACAATAAATGCTTACTGAACACTCACTGAAGACACTACACGCACTGAACACACGCACTGAACACACGCACTGAACACACGCACTGAACACACGCACTGAACACACGCACTGAACACACGCACTGAACACACGCACTGAACACACGCACTGAACACTAAATGCTTACTGAACACTCACTGAAGACACCCTTTACACACACTGAACGCGCACTGAACGCGCACTGAGCGCGCACTGAACGCACACTGAACGCACACTGAACGCACACTGAACGCACACTGAACGCACACTGAACGCACACTGAACGCACACTGAACACACACTTAATGCACACTGAACACTAAATGCTTACTGAACACTGAACGCACACACTGAATGCACGCTGAACACTAAATGCTTACTGAACACTGAACGACACACTAAACACGCACTGAAGACACCCTGAACACACACTGAACACACACTGGACACTGAAAGCACACTGAACACTAAATGCTTACTGAACGCACACACTGAACACGCACTGAAGACACCCTGAACACACACTAAACGCACACTTAAGGCACGCTGAACACACACTGAACGCACACTGAACACTGAACACACACTTAATGCACACTGAACACTAAATGCTTACTGAACACTGAACGCACACACTGAACACGCACTGAACGCACGCTGAACGCACGCTGAACGCACACTGAACGCACACTGAACGCACACTGAACGCACACTGAACGCACACTGAACACTAAATGCTTACTAAACACTGAACACACACTGAACGCACACTGAACACTAAATGCTTACTGAACACTGAACACACACACTGAACATGCACTGAACGCACGCAGAATGCACGCTGAACAATAAATGCTTACTGAACACTCACTGAAGACACTACACGCACTGAACACACGCACTGAACACACGCACTGAACACACGCACTGAACACACGCACTGAACACACGCACTGAACACACGCACTGAACACACGCACTGAACACACGCACTGAACACACGCACTGAACACACGCACTGAACACACGCACTGAACACACGCACTGAACACTAAATGCTTACTGAACACTCACTGAAGACACCCTTTACACACACTGAACGCGCACTGAACGCGCACTGAGCGCGCACTGAACGCACACTGAACGCACACTGAACGCACACTGAACGCACACTGAACGCACACTGAACGCACACTGAACGCACTTAATGCACACTGAACACACACTTAATGCACACTGAACACTAAATGCTTACTAAACACTGAACACACACACTGAAGACACCCTGAACACACACTGAACGCATACTGAACATTGAACACACACTTAATGCACACTGAACACTAAATGCTTACTGAACACTGAACACACACACTGAACATGCACTGAACACGCACTGAACGCATACTGAACATTGAACACACACTTAATGCACGCTGAACACTAAATGCTTACTGAACACTCACTGAAGACACCCTTTACACACACTGAACGCGCACTGAACACTAAATGCTTACTAAACACTGAACGCACTCACTAAAGACACCCTGAACACACACTGAACGCACACTGAACACTGAACACACAGTTAATGCACACTGAACACTAAATGCTTACTAAACACTGAACGCACTCACTGAAGACACCCTGAACACACACTGAACGCACACTGAACACTGAACACACAGTTAATGCACACTGAACACTAAATGCTTACTGAACACTGAACACACACACTGAACGCACACTGAACGCACGCTGAACGCACACTGAACGCACACTGAACGCACACTGAACGCACACTGAACGCACACTGAACGCACACTGAACACTAAATGCTTACTGAACACTCACTGAAGACACCCTTTACACACACACTGAACACACGCACTGTACGCACTGAACACAACACACGCACTGAACACAACACACGCACTGAACACAACACACGCACTGAACACAACACACGCACTGAACACAACACACGCACTGAACACAACACACGCACTGAACACAACACACGCACTGAACACAACACACGCACTGAACACAACACACGCACTGAACACAACACACGCACTGAACACAACACACGCACTGAACACAACACACGCACTGAACACAACACACGCACTGAACACACGCACTGAACACACGCACTGAACACACGCACTGAACACACGCACTGAACACACGCACTGAACACACGCACTGAACACACGCACTGAACACACGCACTGAACACACGCACTGAACACACGCACTGAACACTGAACGCACACTGAACACTAAATGCTTACTGAGCACTAAACGCACTGAACACGCACTGAAGACACCCTGAACGCACACTGAACACTTAACGCACACTTAACGCACAGTGAACACTAAATGCTTACTGAACACACGCACTGAACACACGCACTGAACACACGCACTGAACACACGCACTGAACACACGCACTGAACACACGCACTGAACACACCTTGAATTAAACAATGAACGCACGCCGAATGCACACTGAACACTAAATGCTTACTGAACACTGAACGCACACACTGAACACGCACTGAAGACACCCTGAACACACACTGAACACTGAACACACACTTAATGCACACTGAACACTGAACGCACACACTGAACACGCACTGAAGACACCCTGAACACTGAGCACTTAACGCGCACTGAAGAACACTGAACGCACACTGAACATTGAACACACACACTGAACACTAAACGCACACTTCACGCACACTGAACACTAAATGCTTACTGAACGCACACTGAACACTAAATGCTTACTGAACGCACACACTGAACAAGCACTGAAGACACCCGAACACACACTGAATGCACAGGTTATTTTCGTCCTCTGAGGGTGAATTGCATAAACAGCTCATATTTCAAGCCAAAATTACATTAAAATAAAGAAAATAAGGCTAGTATTAGGCACACTATTATATGACATTAAATTCATTGCTATTAAGCATGTTTATTGTTTTAATAATAATATAAAACAATTAGAATAAATCTCACACACTAACTAGAAAACACGCGTCTGAGGTGCTGCAGGACATCAGCTGAACCTGCTGTGTGTTTGACAGACGGACGTTCAGTTCAGATGATCGTTCACTGGGGAAACGCTTTCTGTGCTGTTTATTATCAACATCCACAAGCAGTTTGTGTGTTTATTAGATATTAAGACTGAAAGTCATCCGCCGAAACAACCACAGAGAAAGACTATCATGATACGGAGTCAATTCACAGAGAAAGACAGACGAGTCTGTGTGTTTGTATGGAGGAGAGAGAGGGAAAACGGTGAGTTGTTTCTGCAGTGAGACAACGCTGCACACACACACACACACTTCACTGCTGCAGCCTGATGCTGCACTGCACAACACACACACACACACACACTTGGCATTCAGAACACACACACACACCGTGGAGGAGCAACAAGCTGTTGAGCTCCTACAGTCACACAAACCTTGATCACACACAACAAACTTCAAGCGCAGTCCTCAGCGTCGCACACATGCTGATGATGGAATATAAATAACAAACATCTTAATGTTCAATCACAGCTAACAAAAATATATTCTAAGGACATTTTACTAACGTTCCATTAATGAAAACATCATTTTCTGAACTTTCTTGGCTATATGAACGTTTAGGGAACATTCCATTTAAATCATTTTGCATTTAACATTATGGGAACGTTGTTTTGAATGTTCTGAAACAACATTTAAAAAACGTTAGACGAACGTCCAACTAAAACAATTCAGAAAAAACATTCTGAATGAATAGTGTTTTTGAGAACATTATTAAAGTCCAGATAACTTCGAACTAACGTTCTATTAATGTTACTGGAATGTTAACGTTTGTTAATAACTTTGAGAAAACCTTGACAGAACGTTCCCTGTTCGCTGGATTTATTCTGAATAGACAATAGAAACTACACAAACGATGATATCTGTGTATTTACATCAATATTTACACTGATCAGACGTGATACTTCATCATCACCATCAACACACTTAAACTGATCCAAAGCTCATTATAATACAGTTACAGAATAATCCAGCAGATATGATGATGAAATGAACTCGAGTCTCATGAAGAGGAACGGAGAGATCGTTTGGGGAAAATAACAGTGTCTATGAAAGGTTCTATATATGAAGCGCCTGACGAAACTCTTTAAGGTTCTATAGGGAACATCAGCATCAATATTCCATTCACATTTGTCAATATTCTGATTAATATCAAGTCGCTGCAATCTGACTGTCAGAGACGAGTATCCTGATTCTCATCCCTGTTTTAATGGGACATTTGTTGCATGGAAACACCTTTTTAAGAAAACGCACTGAAAGGAGAAACATGTACATGCTCAGGAATTATGGATTATTAGAATGATAAAAAGACATTTACATTACGGATTATTATGATTAACAATCGTCTGACACTTTCCATTTGGTGTCTGTGTTGTCTGGAAGTGTTTGATTAGAGAAGCAGTCATTTAATTTACAGTGATAGTTTGAATGTTGGACATGAAAAGGATTGAACTGATTGATCCATGATCAATACATTGATTCTTTCAAAGACCAATAAACATTGAATAGACATTTAACATCACTTTCCTTCTCACACATATATGAACATACACATTCATATATTCATATATATATATATATATATATATATATATATATATATATATATATATATATATATATATATATATATATATATATATATATATACACACACACATATATTCATATATACACACATATATACATGCATATATACATACAAATATACATGCACATATATTATATATATATATACACACACACACACAGTACATATACAGATATAAGCAAGCATACACACACACATATACATATATATATATATATATATATATATATATATATACACATACATACAACATGAACACTTAAAAACATGATTTTCTATCTCTACACACGAGCTTTCTTTAATGAAATTAAACTTATCTTAACTAATGACATTGATCACCTCTGATAGCTCATTAATTCGAGTGTAAATGAGATTAATGTGCCAAACTGAACATGATCACGAAGAAAAATCTTCAATTCACGTCAATCATCTTCTCGCATCAAACTGGATGACAATAATCGGCGCAATAATCAAGCGAATCTCTGACTGAACGCCACTGCATTATAATGAAGCGATCATCTGGCCGCGGCGCGTCGCGCGACACACAAACATGACGCGTTTTGAGGAGATTCGCGCGGATGATTGTTTCATACACACACAAATCCTGACAGAAATCAGGGTCTCACCGTGCGCAGGAACTGAATCTCATCCTCCGCGTCTCCGCCTTCAGCCATGATGAGCTCCGTCAGTCCACAGCAGCCATGAGACGCGCCGCACACCGCCACTCTAGCGCGCGCTCCGAGTGTGTGTGTGTGAGTGAGGGCGCGCGCGCGCGCTTCCAGTTGAACCGCATTGGGGTTTCATCTCTGACGTCACTCCTGGCGCATATTAATATTAATACACAGGTGACTAGACGTACAATATTCCTGGTGCTTTATGAGAGTTTATTTAAAGAAATGTTTTGGTTTTAATACTGTGCTTTCCTTCTATTTATGTGCGTAAAACCATGTGTTTATTCTACTTTATATTATTAATGTATCTTATTATAGATACGAACGTTCATGCATGTACTTATTTGTTCTGCAATAATAAAAAAGTGAATATAATTGACATTTATTTATTGTGAATTCATGTTTGGAAAGATAAATATTAACATTCAACACATTATACTGTCATATTATGGTGTTGTTTAATTGCACTGCTTGAGAAAACAAGTTTTTGTGTGATTCTCTCAACGCCATACAGATACTGAGAGTGTGTTGATCTTACAGGAGATTCATGCTGTGTGTAAAGTAGATAACTGGGACGATGTATTGAGTCTGCTGCTGTTTTCAAGGTCACACACACACACACACACACACACACACACACACACACACACACACACACACAAACATAGGCTAATATAAGTCATGGATTTTTAAAAAGCATTGAAAAACTCTGGAATGAAGTGTAACATTGATTTCTTCGCCTGACCCTTTGTGACCCTTCATTTCAATATTTAGGACAAAGTTGCAGAACTGCTTCAGATCGACTCTTATGCTTCATTATTGACAGTGTGTGTGTCTCTTCATGGAGGATTGCTCATTTAACCAGACAAAAAATCTTATTTATATTTACATTGATCCCACAATGGATGGATTTACATGTATGCATTTAGCAGACGCTTTAATCCAAAGCCATTTACAACATCAGAAATTCATCACAAAGCCAACAATATTCATTTTATCAGAAAAAGTAAGATTATGAAATAAGAGCAGAAGTGAAATTATTATATAGATCATTGTTTCTGTTCTCTCTGCAGATGCATGTGAAAGATTTTAGTGTTTCTGTGAAATTACTCTGGATTTGTAGTCCTCTGCTGGATCCTAGTGGTGTGACTGCAAAACAACATGCATTACTTCAATTGGCCAAATTTATTCATTGTTAAATTCATTAAAAATTACCTTTTTTGTTGGGTCATCATTGTAAAACGCATTATAGCATTAAATAATATATTTTTATTCAGCTATCCAAATCGACCTATAATAAATCTGATGACTCTCTTTTATCGTGTCCTATATTTATTTATTTGCACATTATGTACATTGGGCGTTCCTTCTCTGCTGGTTGGTCTCTGTTGGTGAGTGTTGTTGTATGTTTATGTGTTTTATGTGGAGCATTGCTGCAAATCCAATTTCCCCTTGTGGGACAATAAAGGTACTTTGACTTTGACCACAATTTTGTTTTTAATCTTAAAAATGATCTATAAGGGTATAGTGAAAGGAGTGGATTTACGATCCATCTCCTTGTATTATACAATGAATTGGTAAATATTGTTTTCTAAAAAACGGTGTATATATCCTGGTGTTTATGATTACAGGCAATGTCTGTATTTAGTATCTGAGTAGTGACTGAGGGTCTGGCCCATGCCAGGAATGCAGTAACAGCGCTTACTCGTTTAGCCCGGCTTCAAGAGAATAAATATGTATTTGTTTTGTAGTCAGTGAATTTGATGATAAACCAAATAACAAAGATGATGTAAAGATGACTATGTGTAAGGACTGATGGTCAACAATGCGCTATGTGCTCTGTAGAATATTCTGTTCTAGTTAAGTCCTTCGAGGGAAAAACTTATTGTCTATTTTATACCATTTTAACCTGCCAGGGGAGCATGGGTCAGCAATATAAAACTTTTTAAAGCAGCCTAAATTGTTAGACCAGATGTGGTGTGTCTCCACATTTGGCCTAAAGGGGGGACTGAGGGGATGTGAATCCACTGCCGCTTCAATATATATCTTTTAAGTTATTAATCAACATATATCTTTATGTTAAATTATTTGAAATTATTTTATTTTAAAGAACAAAACGAAAGTACACAAATATAACAAAACATAAAATAAAGTCCAGGCCTGGACCTCATCGCTCCTCCTTTTATGCTTCCGGAGCTCCTCCGTGAGAGACTCGAGGCCGGTGTGCCTCGCAGGTGGAGCTCGTTCTCTCTTGCGTCACCAGCCTCGCGCCGTTCCCTCACGGCTCTCGCCCACCCTGCTCGTCACAATAAAAATCTGAGCAGTTGTCCGATTTCCTTCTTTTTTGTTCTCTGCTTTCCGATCTACCAGAAATTATCCTTTTGTTCTTAATCTCATGTCTCCTTTGAACCTGACAGACTGAGCTTTGGTCAGCAGGTGTTCTGGATCCCCCAAATCTGATCTCACATTTGTTGGCCAGGTAAAAAGACCTAGACTGGTTATTATCTTTGGATGTCTCTCTAAGTGATGTTGGAGGGTAGAATGTTGAGCTGAGGGAAGGATAGGAATCAGAGTGGTGGTCTGATCTCCTCCTTCTTTGTTCTCTGCTCTCTGATCTGTCGGAAGTCATCCTTTTTCTTTTAACTCCCAGTCTCATCTCAACCTCACTGTCTGAGCTTTGGTCAGCAGGTGTTCTGGATTTTCCAGATCTGATCTCACTATTGTTGACCAGATGAAAAGATCCAACCTGGTTATTATCTTTGGATGTCTCTCTAAGTGATGCTGGAGGGTAGAACGTTGAGCTGAGGGAATCATTTGAAGGATAGGAATCAGAGTGGTGGTCTGATCTCCTCCTCCTCTGTTCTCTGCGCTCTGGTCTACTGGAAGTCATCCTTTCTCTTTTAACTCCCAGTCTCATCTCAACCTCACTGTCTGAGCTTTGGTCAGCAGGTGTTCTGGATTTTCCAGATCTGATCTCACTATTGTTGACCAGATGAAAAGATCCAACCTGGTTATTATCTTTGGATGTCTCTCTAAGTGATGCTGGAGGGTAGAACGTTGAGCTGAGGGAATCATTTGAAGGATAGGAATCAGAGTGGTGGTCTGATCTCCTCCTCCTCTGTTCTCTGCGCTCTGGTCTACTGGAAGTCATCCTTTCTCTTTTAATTCCATGTTTCATCTCCACTTTACTGCCTGAGCTGTGGTCAGCAGATATTCTGGATTTTCCAGATCTGATCTCACATTTGTTGACCATGTGAGAAGATCCAGACAGGTCATCATCTGTGGATGTCTCTCCAAGTGATGCTGGAGGAAAACACGATGAGCTGAGCGAATCAATTGAACAATCAGAATCGGATCTGATCTTACTGTTGTTGACCAGGTGAGATGGTCCAGGTTGTTCATCATCTCTCCTGGACCCATTCATATGTGATTCTCCAGGCCTGATCTCAGATCTGTTGTAGACCATGTGAGAAGATCCAGACAGGTCATCATCTGTGGATGTCTCTCCAAGTGATGCTAGAGAATAAAAAATAGTATACACTTAACATGTAAAAATAATATGTTTAGTATATTTAATTATTAAAATATGTATGAAATGTGTTGTTTTGGAACAACTTTAAGTATATTAAGTGTATTTTAAGACATGTTTAAGATCAATTTTAAGCTGTCTGCTACGGTGGCGCATTGCTGCCACATATTTTATTTACATAGGCTATTTTTTCCTCTCAATTATGTGGTAAAAACAAGATATTATGTCGTTAAAATTACATCTTTTCTCGTAAAAACGAGATATGCCGTTAAAATGACATATATGATGTGTACGTTTCCCTTTATCTGTTCTATAATAGAGAATTTATACAGCCTAAATCAGTGTCTTTATCACTTCCGCCCTCGAAAAGTAAATATAGTGTAAAATACTTTTCAAAAATGGCTGTGCCCATAGAGTAATGAACACAATATTATTGTTTTATGGCATATATCCCAGATATCCCAATTTATCCCCATATATTGGCATATATCCCAATCTGTAAATATGCAATTTCTAATAATAAAGCACAATTTTATCATTTAGCATTCCTTATTTTCTGGAAAATAAGTCGCATCTGGTGTCACACGCATCAGGTTTTTGAGAGGAGAAAAAAAAAACTGTTGGTGTATTAGTCATATTTTATTATACATTCAAACATAATGTTGCTAAAATACTGGTAAAAACAAAAAAATTAACCTGCATTTTAGGTTATCTGCACATTAAATCTATATATATATATATATATATATATATATTATTTAAAATATATATACAAATATATATTTTAAATATTATGCACATATCGCCAATCTAGACAAATACAGTAGCCTAGTTGTAGTTTTAACGGCATATCTTATTTTGAGTGGAAAAAATATTCAAAAAGTTTTAGTAGCCAACATTAAATTGTGTTAAATTGTAACCACTTCAAGTAGCCTACATTTAGTGCATACTGTATTTATTTACAAATCATTTATGATATACTTTAATAATTCATGAACAGTTAGAATATATATTTAAAGCTTAAGTTTAATGTACTTCAAGAACATTTTATAGTGTTTCAGCTCATTAGAAATGTATTAACATTACACTACTTGTTTTTTTCAGCGATCAAAATTTTATATTAAAAAGTGCAAAAATCTTTACTATTTTATAGACTGACAGGACAAAGTCGAAGGCACTTTTAGCACAAAGTATCAAATACTGTAGTGTTTTTGAACCATTCTGAGTGGAAGCATGCATTCCCTTGACTTTCTTCATGTTGTATTTATAGATTGTTTCTGTTTCCTCTTTATAGAGTTCATGGTTGAGATTCTTTCAGATTTTAGACTATTTTAACTAATAAAGTGAGCAGGATATGTTAAAATGTAGCGCATGGAATCAGCAGGCATGTATTTATGATACTAAGCGAGTATGACGTCTCTGCAGAACAAAAGTGGGCGTTTCTGAATTTGTGGGTGTTTTCAAACTGGTGGGTGTTCATAAATTATGCAATGAAAACGCTTAAACGTTCATCAAGACAAACTTTAAGTTGGCTTTTGCGGTTGCTAAGGTATTTGGGTTGTTGCTATGCAGTTGCTAAGATATTCTTGGTGGTTGCTAGGGTACTCAGTGCTATGAGACAGACAGACGCCATAGCGCTCGCTTGTATATCATTTTTTACTTAAATATTTATTTGTTTATACATTAAACAAATACTTTAACAATGAATGTACACACACACACACACACACACACACATACATGCACTGAAACACTGAAATGTTATTGCATTCAATCTAGGTCAATTTATAATAGTCATTTAATTTCACTGTATAAGAAAATAATTTTTAAAATGAAATGCAGCAGGCTTCCAAAACGCTTCCCTCATATGGAGACATGTAAATATATAATGACACAAATATAACAAAAGTTTGACATTTATACTTCTCGTTTCATGCATAATAGAATTGAACACGTTGAATGTTTGTTGGTGAAGTGTCTATGGTGTGGATTTGGAGAAATCACAGTCATGGTTTTGCTTGAGCTCAGCGAGTGGAGAGGCGAACTGTGAGCTCCAGTCTCTGTCGAATACTGCACTCAGCTGCTGCTGGAATGTGTTTCCCGACGAAGCAAAGCATCCTGGGAAACCACTAAACCCACCCAGGCAGTGGAGTTGAAGTAGTCAGCTGACCAATTAGACGTGCCTGAACACAAAAAACAACAGCAGCAGCTTTTTATTCTCAGGGTTTCTACAGGTTTCATCAAATCTAATTTAATGCTTTTTAATGCCAATTTTTTACAGAGAATTTTTTAATGCAATATATATGCCGCTATTTGATATGGTTCTGGCTAACGTAAGTTAAACCGATAAGTTGTTGTGGGTCTCGTTTGATTTCGGTCATGACGATGCGTAAGTATTCCGGTTATCTGTACCAAGAAATGTGTTGATTAGTTGTCTCTGGTTGTCATTTTAGGACATTAAGCCCAGGCATTTTGAAGTTAAGCAATAGCACATCTTTTAATGTCAGTTCATTGATTGGCTAATAGTGTAGGTCATGTTTTCGTCAACATATTTAAACAAAATTAGGAATGGAGAAATATTCCACGATTTTGAAGTGCTAAAATGCGACGCGTTATTATAAGTGCTTATAAGATATTTATATGTGTGTCCGTTTGCGTTTCTGTGTCAGTAAAGCGCGCGCGACACTCACGAGCCGCAGCCGTTTGAATAAAAAGGGCGCGAATTTTGATCGATGTCGTTTATCGCGTTGACGCGTCGCTCGCGGTGTAAACACGGTGTAAACTAGAGTATTTCACATCGCTATAAACTCACGAGGAGACATGAGGAGTTTAATGTCATAAAATCTCAGGTACAGTCACCTTATAACTATTTTGAACAAATACACTGTGAAAAAATAATAACCGCCATTTTCCCCTCATAAATGTCTTCAGTTTTTGCTTTTTACTTGAACATTCATATATTAACACAGATAAACAGACTAAAATGCTCACATTTACGACACAATCGAACATAGATTACAAGTTTGTCTTTCAATCGTTTTTTTTAATCATGTTTGCACAAAACAAAGCAAAAACACAAATTTACAGAACTTCAGACAATTTACAAAATAACAACTGGCAAAAGTTACTTCAGACGTCACGTAGCTTCTCAGAAGAGGGGCGACGAAAGTGTCACGCTTCTTATCACACGTCATCGACACGACTGATTGCTTAGTTAGCAAGGCACCGTTAAATAACAAAACGACACCTCATATATCATACACACACAAATCCTGACAGAAATCAAATCAGGGTCTCACCGTGCGCAGGAACTGAATCTCATCCTCCGCGTCTCCGCCTTCAGCCATGATGAGCTCCGTCAGTCCACAGCAGCCATGAGACGCGCCGCACACCGCCACTCTAGCGCGCGCTCCGAGTGTGTGTGTGTGAGTGAGGGCGCGCGCGCGCGCTTCCAGTTGAACCGCATTGGGGTTTCATCTCTGACGTCACTCCTGGCACATATTAATATTAATACACAGGTGAATAGACGTACAATATTCCTGGTGCTTTATGAGAGTTTATTTAAAGAAATGTTTTGGTTTTAATACTGTGCTTTCCTTCTATTTATGTGCGTAAAACCATGTGTTTATTCTACTTTATATTATTAATGTATCTTATAGATACGAACGTTCATGCATGTATTTGTTCTGCAATAATAAAAAAGTGAATATAATTGACATTTATTTATTGTGAATTCATGCTTGAAGAAAACAAGAGAAAACAAGTTTTTGTGTGATTCTCTCAACGCCATACAGATACTGAGAGTGTGTTGATCTTACAGGAGATTCATGCTGTGCGTAAAGTAGATAACTGGGACGATGTATTGAGTCTACTGCTGTTTTCAAGGTCACACACACACACACACACACACACACACACACACACACACACACGTAGGCTAATATAAGTCATGGATTTTTAAAAAGCATTGAAAAACTCTGGAATGAAGTGTAACATTGATTTCTTCGCCTGACCCTTTGTGACCCTTCATTTCAATATTTAGGACAAAGTTGCAGAACTGCTTCAGATCGACTCTTATGCTTCATTATTGACAGTGTGTGTGTCTCTTCATGGAGGATTGCTCATTTAACCAGACAAAAAATCTTATTTATATTTACATTGATCCCACAATGGATGGATTTACATGTATGCATTTAGCAGACGCTTTAATCCAAAGCGATTTACAACATCAGAAATTCGTCACAAAGCCAACAATATTCATTTTATTAGAAAGTAAGATTATGAAATAAGAGCAGAAGTGAAATTATTATATAGATCATTGTTTCTGTTCTCTCTGCAGATGCATGTGAAAGATTTTAGTGTTTCTGTGAAATTACTCTGGATTTGTAGTCCTCTGCTGGATCCTAGTGGTGTGACTGCAAAACAACATGCATTACTTCAATTGGCCAAATTTATTCATTGTTAAATTAATAAAAAATTACCTTTTTTGTTGGGTCATCATTGTAAAACGCATTATAGCATTAAATAATATATTTTTATTCAGCTATCCAAATCGACCTATAATAAACAAAAAATAATAAGCAATAAATGTGTATACTACTGCATCAAAATTGTGATGAACTTTATGTTTGATATGAATTCATATTTATTTATGTCCATTGTTTCTTTTGAAAGTCAAATATTAAACTGAAACAGGCTTTATAAGATTCAGCTAAAGATACATGTTACTATAGTTACTGTTACTACAATAAACAGGAATGGATCTTCAAACACTGTAAGCTAATTTCCTGTGTATGTCAACTTCTTATGAAAGCTGCTTTATATTTATATTTATTTATGTGTTTTTATCATAACAACAACTGAAAAATATGGTTTAGTACAGCAGAATAATGTAGATTGTAGTTTAAACTGTCGATGTTTTTGACTCTCTGAGGTAAAGACTGACACGCCCTTTAATACTGCATAGAACCAGTATTAGTTGTGTAACAAATCACAAAACGTTACTTCTTTGATAGGTTTGCTCGTATAATTCTATTAAAGATATTATAAGTGTTTATAAAATATTTATATGTGTCCCTTTGCGTTTCTGTGTCAGTAAAGCGCGCGCGACCCTCACAAGCCGCAGCCGTTTGAATAAAAAGGGCGCGAATTTTGATCGATGTCGTTTATCGCGTTGACGCGTCGCTCGCGGTGTAAACACGGTGTAAACTAGAGTATTTCACATCGCTATAAACTCACGAGGAGACAGGAGGAGTTTAATGTCATAAAATCTCAGGTACAGTCACCTTATAACTATTTTGAATAAATACACTGTAAAAAAAAAAAAAGATAACCGCCATTTTCCCCTCAGAAATGTCTTCAGTTTTTGCTCACTTTTTACTTGAACGTTCATATATTAACACAGATAAACAGACTAATGCTCACGTTTACGACACAATCGAACATAGATTAGTGTGTCTTTCAATGTTTTTTTAGAGAAAACATCCTCTAACAACAACTGAAAAATATGGTTTAGTACAGCAGAATAATGTAGATTGTAGTTTAAACTGTAAAGATGTTTTTGACTCTCTGAGGACACGCCCTTTAATAGGCTCAATATAACCAGTATTAGTTGTGTAACAAATCACAAAACGTTACTTCATTGCTTGGTTTACTCGTATAATTCTATTATTCTATTATAAGTTATTATAAGTGCTTATAAGATATGTGTGTCCGTTTGCGTTTCTGTGTCAGTAAAGCGCGCGCGACCCTCACGAGCCGCAGCCGTTTGAATAAAAAGGGCGCGAATTTTGATCGATGTCGTTTATCGCGTTGACGCGTCGCTCGCGGTGTAAACACGGTGTAAACTAGAGTATTTCACATCGCTATAAACTCACGAGGAGACAGGAGGAGTTTAATGTCATAAAATCTCAGGTACAGTCACCTTATAACTATTTTGAATAAATACACTGTAAAAAAATAATAACCGCCATTTTCCCCTCAGAAATGTCTTCAGTTTTTGCTCACTTTTTACTTGAACATTCATATATTAACACAGATAAACAGACTAATGCTCACGTTTACGACACAATCGAACATAGATTACAGTATGTCTTTCAATGTTTTTTTAGAGAAAACATCCTCTAACAACAACTGAAAAATATGGTTTAGTACAGCAGAATAATGTAGATTGTAGTTTAAACTGTAAAGATGTTTTTGACTCTCTGAGGACACGCCCTTTAATAGGCTCAATATAACCAGTATTAGTTGTGTAACAAATCACAAAACGTTACTTCATTGCTTGGTTTACTCGTATAATTCTATTATTCTATTATAAGTTATTATAAGTGCTTATAAGATATTTATATATGTGTCCGTTTGCGTTTCTGTGTCAGTAAAGCGCGCGCGACACTCACGAGCCGCAGCCGTTTGAATAAAAAGGGCGCGAATTTTGATCGATGTCGTTTATCGCGTTGACGCGTCGCTCGCGGTGTAAACACGGTGTAAACTAGAGTATTTCACATCGCTATAAACTCACGAGGAGACAGGAGGAGTTTAATGTCATAAAATCTCAGGTACAGTCACCTTATAACTATTTTGAACAAATACACTGTAAAAAAAATAATAACCGCCATTTTCCCCTCAGAAATGTCTTCAGTTTTTGCTCACTTTTTACTTGAACGTTCATATATTAACACAGATAAACAGACTAAAATGCTCACATTTACGACACAATCGAACATAGATTACAAGTTTGTCTTTCAATCGTTTTTTTTAATCATGTTTGTTTTATTTTGTTGTTATACTGAGGTAATTATATTCTCTAAAACCCTCACACTTAACTTGAATATATTTCTACATTTTCATTCAGATGATTTCAGGTTTTACTATCCTTTGTGGGGATATTTTGTTGTGTATATAGGCCTTATTCTATTTTTTTTAAATAATTCTATGCAGTTATTTATAATGAATGTTCTATTTTAAAGCATTATGAAACAAATTCGAGTCACAGATAGAAAGATAGATGGAATGAGTTTGTCTTCTGTTCCCTTTAAGTTGATGCTGCTGTCTTTGAGATTCTGCAGCTGAGTGTCCGCAGCGCCGCTGTTTTGCTTTATGGCACACTTCTGATGGGGGCGGGGCCATCCCTAAGACAACCAATCACAGTTGCGGAGACAAACGCTGCCGTCTCTAATTGGTTCCCGCTCCTGTCAATCACAGGGTGAGCCCGCTGTCCTCCAGAACGCACTTTATTCCGAGAGCGAGTCACGGATCCGTCATGCACCTCAGATGGGTGAGTTTAACATGATTAACTTCATATTATCGCAGTTATGACACGTTAATATAGGCTGAAATTGTGTGTTGAGATAATGCGTGTCGTTTAACTGCAGAAACGCAGAAGTTAATACTGTTTTATATATATATATATGTATAAGAAGATCATACAAATGCGTTGATCAGTATTACATTTTAGCTCAATTAAAGATATATTTGTTGAATGCGAAGTGGTCACAAGGCTTTGAGAAATGCAGGGGATGTTTCAAGCATCAATGATGCAGCAGTGCAAAAATAACTTTCTGCATAATAAATGATGCTCAGTATAGAGCAGATTATTCAGTATAATCCACAGATGAATTGTCATCTATTTAAAGAGACATTCACTGCAGCTTGTGCATGATCATTTTAAAGTGTCATTATAATGTTTGTGTGAAGGTTGAAGTATTATGAGGCTTATGATGAAGGGTGCTCATTTAACTAATTATGCATACAGTTCAAAGGCTTTAGCAGAATAAATTGTGCTGAATGACATTATCAATGGACCCACTGTTAGTTTTCGTCAATATGCATTCATGGATATTTTTGGCAGAGTTTATTTTCTGGCCTGGAAGACCACATCAATGACGACTGCATAAAATATTACAAAATAAGTCTGTTTATAATAACAATATTTGCTTATGATCATGCAAAGATGCAAATTTCATCATACATTATATCCAATAATCTTTTATTAAAATCATTTTCTTTTCGCTTGTTTGTGTTTTTATGCAAATTTGCTCACATTCAATCCTACTGTTAATTGCAAAAATAATTAAAAATATTATTATAGATTTTGTTGTGCATGTGAAATAATGCAATAATTCATCTGCTTATCTAAAAAAAAGCTTTCTACACACAGATTTATGAGGTTTATGTTGCACTTCCTCATTTTGACAGGCCTTCGATCGCCCCGATGATGAACACCCGCCCCGTCAGTCCATCCCGGGCCGTCCCCGACTCGAGACGAGACCCACGAGACAACTGCCAACTTAATTTAGGAGTGTGATTAATTCCCTCGTAATGGAAGGCACGCACACTGTGCTGCATCTGTACAAACCCATCCATGAGCTGTGCTTCATCAGTCTGTACTTCCCTACGAGGAAGTCCCGAGGTTTTTCACGAGCTGGCTATTCCCCTCGTGAAGTCCAGCCTCTGCAGCGGCATGAAGACCCGGCCAGGACTAAACAAAGACCCCAGTATTATGAAGTATTCCAGTCCTGCGAGGGCACAAAAGGAGCGGTTGCGCAGCTCCGGTGGCTGGCCGCAGAACACCATCAGCTGCTGACGGACCTCCTGTCTTTATGCAGCGACTGCGCAGACAGGCTCAGGATGGGCAACCAGGATGGGAAGCTCCAGGAGGAACATGGTGTTAGTAGCAGAAACCTTACTCTTTCTCCGTCCCCGAGAGCAACCTCGAGAGTTCGGAAGCTGAAGAAACTGGGTTCCAAGAAGGCGGACAGTGCTGAAGAGTTCTTGCAGAGCAAGATGAAGAAGAAGGTTCAGAGTGGAGCAGCGTCCGAGTTTTCCCAGCCGAAGGCTCCCGGAACACCAGTCTCAATCCACGGCCCGGACACTCCAGGATCAGGCTCCTACGTCAGCGTCTCCAGCGAGCCTCTTCTTCCCATGGACGAGCATTTCCACATTGCCCACGATGGCTGGGATTTCATGGAGGAACCTCGTTCTTTTGAATGCGAAATGGATTCGGACTTCGGAGAACTCTGTTTGGAGTACGAGAAACCACATGTTGACAGTTCTGTGAACCATCAAGAGAAGTTTGGAAGTGACAACATGCCTGTATCTCATTCCTGCTCGGATGTGGAGGGAATCTACCAGAAATCAGCTGGACGTGAAGAGATCAATCGCTTTAAAGACCAGGTATGCAAGACGACAATTGACGCCAGCTCTAACCTTCGCTCCTGGACCAGAAGCCCCACATCAAGCTCTCTCTCCGGGGTTTTCAATGTGTCTTATCCTGCTTCCAACAGCCTCCAGAGCATGTCGCCCGTGTCCTCTCAGCTTCCCAGTCCCCAGATGAACCACCGTATTGTGTTGCTGCCCGAGGACGAGGATGATGGAAATAAACGCTCCTCTAGAGACGAGCCCAAAGTCTCCACGGAGGTCATCGACAAAAACGGCAACCGCAGGACAGTCACGCGCCTCGACCTGAACCTCGGCAATCATTTCAGTCTGAATGGAGCCAGCACATCGAGTGCCACGACCTCAGGTAAGCGACCGCTCTTCTGTTTCAAACTGAAGGAGAAACTGTGAAGAAGAGGTTAAACTAAACTAACTAAACTATTGGTTTGTTATATCAGGCTTTTTCATGCTATAGCTGATATGTGATGTTTTTAAAGGGTTAGTTCACACAAAAATGAGATTTCTGTCATTAATTACTCTCTCTCATGTCGTTCCACACCTTCAGAACACAAATTAAGATATTTTTGATGAAATCTGAGAGGTATATGACTCAATATCTATAATCAACACTTTCAAGGTCCAGAAAGCTACATCATCATGTGACTGCAGTGGTTCAACCTTAATGTTACGAAGAGACGAGAATACTTTTTGTGCGCAAAAACAATTAAATAACGACTTTATCCAACAATCTCTTCTCTTCTGTGTCATTCTCATACGTTGTTTACGTCCAGCGCTTCCAGGATCTACATCAGAAAGTGACTCGTTATTGGCCGGCTCCTGCGTCAGCATCACACGCATGCGTCGTGCTGATCACGTGATCAGCTTTAGCCAATACTGAGCCGACATTCTGACGTAAACACAAGCTTCACTGCGTCACCTGCGTAAGATAATGAAGATATTGTTTAATAAAATCGTCATTTTTGTTTTGTTTTTGCGCACAAAACGTATTCTAGTCTCTTCATAACATTAAGATTGAACCACTGCAGTCACATGACTGTTTTAACGATGTCTTTAGTACCTTTCTGGACCTTGAAAGTGTTGATTATATTCAACTTTTTTTGATTTAATCAAAATATGAAGAGTTTGGTTCCAAAACGCAATAAACGCCATTTTCAAAAAAATTGAGTTTCCGCCAAAATCAGTATTTTATCTGGTCGGTATTGAAAAGTCATTTATTAATTTTGCGCAAAACGTGATATCCGTCGTGTTATACTGTCATGTTTTCTCCCTTTCTTTCCAAAACGTGACAAACCAATCACAGCGCACCATTCCACCCTCTGTAAACATTGAAGGCTTTTTTTAAAAAGCCGTTTTTAATACCAGTGTACTCTGCAAATGTGTTTATTTAACCATGCGGTGGCGCCAGATAGACTTCAATCGGTAATGACAAATAATGTGAATCAACATGTGAATCAACTTACTTTGTTGTGTATTTTCAATCTGAAAAATAACTTTTATATTGATTAATTGCATTTTGAAGAAAAAAGAGTCATGGATTTATTGCATTTTGTTAAAAAAAATAATACGTTTTATAATAAACTTTTTAAAATCAAAATGTAGATTTGAATTTTTAATGTTTTTCTAACCAAAAGACGCTATGTGAAAGTTTGAAACAGAAAATAGTGTTTTTCATCTTGCCACTTTCTTGGTAAAGAAAACACTTTTTTACTCAAATGAATCAAAATGGAGTTATTGCGTTTTGGAACCAAACTCTTCAAATCTTAATTTGTGTTCTGAAGATGAGCGAAGGTTTTACGGGTGTGGGACATCATTAATTACGGAGTAATTTTAATTTTTGGGTGAACTAACCCTTTAAGCAGAACTCAATCTGAATAAGTTACAAAAAATAATATTCTACTTTGAACGAATGATTTAAGTTACAGAAATTAATTTAATCTAGTAGCTTACGTCTATGGCTGACCGCAACATATTTAAAAGAAATGTCCATGGTTTCCAATTTCTTTTACATAATGTTTTCCGAGAAATTACGCTTGTATAGCGTAGGTTAGTTTTTATAGTTTTCATAACTAATTATCTAAAAGCGAATCAAATGAACACATAAACAATAATACATGAATCTCCTGTTCTGTCATCATTTTTGCTTATTCTGATGTAACTTTATTACTTTGAGTTTGATGAACTTAAATCATTTAATGCAATTTCTTAACCATTTAAGTAGCTGTTAAGACAAACTGAACTTAAAATCGTTGATTGACTAAACCAACGCTAAAATATAAGTGACTTTAACTTAATATATATGAGTTTACAGTACTTATACTTAATGGTTTTAAAACTTAAATGGTTTTAAAACCAGTATATTTATGGTAATGATAATAAGATAAAATAACATGACATCAAATACTATTTTGCAATATAAAGCAGTATAACTAGAAGCTGAAATGTTATAAAAATAAAAATTTATTTTTAAAATATAAAAAAATATTTTTAAAATTATAAAAATAAGGAGGATCGTAATGCTTTCCCTGGCAAACACTAGTAATCTCACTTGTCCAGGTTTATGTTCATTCTGATTCCATAGGCTTGTCATGTGACTCGGGACAAGAATTCTGGCCTTTCCCAGAGATCCATTATTGAATTTTCTCTGTGTTCGAGAGTCAGTAAGATCAAAGCCAGCGGCTCATGAAAAGAATTTGCTCTGCACCTTCATCCTGTAGGAGGTTTAAAACATCCGCTTCAGAAGTCCTCAGCATTAATGAGAAGAAAAGGATTAAAACACTTTTGTTGCTTGAGCAGGACTCATGGTTGCACTGACGAGAAAAGAAAGAATTCCCATTAAGCGTCTGCCCTTTCTGTGATCTTTCTCTTGTGAACATCACAAGCCCAAATTCACTCGTTTGATTAGATCATTGACTGTCAGATGTGGGACAAAACACACTTCCTTTGCTGCAGGCAGAGCCGTATAAACACATGAAACACTGGCAGCGTTTCCTCTCGGCTCACACCAACAATCCCAGCAGTACTAGCGATGCATGTTTTCGTAAAGACTTGCACTTTCACTCATTCTGCACTGAGAAGACTTCCTCTGTTCATAGTCTCTGGAGCCTGAGGCTGACACACACTCCTGCTTCAGTGAGCATGTCCGAGAGATCATGTGACGACTGTGATGAACTCTCCAGTACGTACAGGAGTTGTTGTTGTACACTGTATATTTCAGCAGTGGTTGAGTACAGGATTCTCCTAATATTTCATCAGTCGATAAACCATCTAAAAATACCTCCTCTGTGTAAAAAAAATCAGTTCCTCTGGAAATCAAACAGCCATGTGATCTTTTTCATACTCTGTTCAGCATCATTTACACTAGACTTTAAGTCGTTTGAAGAGTTCTAGCAGTGCTCTGTGATCTATTGATGTGGAAATGACATTTAAACCAGAGCAGGAAAGAGTCAGGTTGTCTTTAGTGCTATACTGTTTGGTTTCTGCCTCAGACTGTGATCACATGACCTCTGCACTGTTCCCAATAATAAGAGTAATGAAATAAAGCAATCAGCCCAGAGGTCATATGAAGCTGATCAGCACACGGACAGAGAGGACCTTCAGCAGTGTGTGTGTGAGTCGAGAGCTGTAATTACACGTCACATCACTAAACATCAGTGTGTGTTGAGAGCGAGGGTGTATATATAAACCTTTAACTGGTCTTTAAATGTTCCCAGTTTTGAAATTGTAATCGTTGATCTCGTCTCAAGCAATACAGTACTATAGAATGTTTTGGTTAGTGAGTAAAATGTGTTTTCCCACCTGAGCTGTTTGTGTAAATCACCCAGAACACCCTGTAAAGCACTCAGGAGTTAGTGTGCGTGAGCGACTGTGAGGTCGTTCTGATGTGTGTGTCTGTGGTTGATGCTAGTTCATTGTGAGCTTCATGTCGTCCTTCATCACAGACAGCAGAGCATTAGTTCACTCTGAACACAGACAAACAAAGAACAACTTCATTCAGCTGGAACCTTTATTAAAACTCTGTAGTGAACGAGTAAGGAAGCGTCAGAGGAGTGTGGTGTTTGTACTGAAGGGTTTGTTCACACTTTGATTCAATGGACTACATGCACGGAGCGTTCTTTAGAACTTCCCCATTAATATCAGCCAGCTGGAAAACTTCCGGTGGGATGTCACTTGCTGGTGTGTTGTGATACTTAGTTTATAATCAGAATATAGTCACTTATATAGTCAGGCTCAGCATTAATTTAGTTATTCAAACGTAAGACGGCATAAAAAATAAATAAATAAAGACGTTCCTCAGTGTTCCTCCTCGACTAAATTCAATTCAGTTTTCACACTTTCGTGTGAAAAAAAGCATCAAATTTAAATATTTATTGTGCACTTTAGATTAATTGAATAAATTGTGTGTTTTCATAAGTGTGCCGAAATCATTGATCTGACAGCTGCTGTGATTATAAAGAGAGAGCGGCACTCGCTTTCTGTCATTCATTTACAAGAAAAGTTATTGTTTTTCATGAGATTTTGTGAGTACTTCATACTTCACATTGACAAAATGTATAGTTATTTTAAAATGTTTAATATTTAGTCAAAAACTAAGTGAAAAACGATTAGAGGAAATGGCTGATATATGCGCAAATTAATGCCACTCTGCTGCCACCCGCTGGTTAAATTGGTAATTATTGTCTTTTTTATTTTTAAATAAGTGTTTTCTATCAAATGTTGAATTTCCTACATTTTTAAACGATCGGTTTTACAATGGAGACAATCTCAGAAAAATGAAAAAGTATTTGTTTGTGGTCATCACATTAAAAATAACATTTGAAGTGCTGGAGAATAATGTGCGTGTGCGTGTCTAATTACAGACAGTGTTTTTAAACGTCCCAATAGCTTCGTCTTTATTGCAATCAATAAAACTGGATTATTGGCAAATTAGGTAAATGTGATAACTGCATTAAAATATGAATACAACATTAACCCTTAAATGCATGACTGTTTCGCCAATCATTCTTACATATTCGGGTCTTTATCGACCCGGATCTTTATCTAACATGGATGGATCTCTACCTGTCGCGATAATATAAAACTCCTCTGATATTAGAGAAACAATTACAGAAGAATAAAATAAATCGTATTTTGTTACCTTTTGGAGCTTGAAAGGGCTCAGTTTGAGCAGATGTTTTATGCCATCATCACTGTCATCATCAGAGCTCATTTCCCAGTAAATTCAGTAAATAATAGGCTAGTTTTATGTTTGAGGTCACGAATATAAGCCCATTCACGATCTCAAACGTATTCTCAAAACTATTTCATTTTCAACATCTTCAAAATCAATATTTCTATCACTAACAGCTCAATCAAGTAACAGTTACAGTCATATTTGATGCGTTCAGTACTTACTCTGCAGTAAATCACTGAGCCATTTCATGTTGTTATTATTATTTCGTTTTCTGTCTGAATGAGTCGTCACTTCAGCATTGTGTATCAGAAACTGCCACCTTGTGGAATAAAGGTGCATCGCACTTATTCTGTCATCTAAGATTCAATTATTGTTGTGCAGAAAAAATATACGTACACTCATACACACCTCGGGTCGTTAGCGACCCTATACAATTTTTACAAAAAATGAATACAAAAATAGGCATTCTTTTATAATTGTATGATTTTTTCTTGTTATATTCTTTATAATGAATTGATTGAGGAATACCAAGAAGTTTGATGTCTAACTTTAAAAAATGAACGAGGAGGAGGGTAGCGAATGATGTCCCGGGTCACTAAAGACCCGAGGTATTCATTTAACGGTTAAAAAGTCAACCATTGATGGTTTTGTGTCAATGTACAGCGAGTGCAGAATGAACAGCTAACAGTTCACCGGAAATTCCCGAGCTGGCTTAACCACCACCAGGAAGTAACCGTGCATATAGTCAATTAAAATGAACTCAATTGTTCTGTTAGTGCCTTTCATTTGAATACAGTAAGTGCGAACACTGACATCCAAACCAAACAATTGGGCCGAGACCTCTGAAAAGGTTTGTTCTGGTGTGGTTCGACTGAAAAATGTGCGCAGCAAGAACCAAAGACATCTGAAGGCACAGAAAACAGGACGTGATGTCACCAGACGTGACTCTAAAAAGGACTGAATGCATCACAAATCAAATACTTCTCTACTATATAGTATGCAAAAAACAGTATGCCACGAGTAGTATGTCCAAATTCATAGTACTCATAAAACTACTTCCTCTTAAGAGTGCATTCGATGATACTATCCCACAGGACAGGATTTATGAATAGTGGTGAAGCAACACAACTGACGCCCATACGTCACGTGATAATGACAACATAGCGGATGTAGAACGTCTGGATTTTATTCATACTATATAGGGATGTGCAAAAGTGATCGTGACAGTGACGATCTATTATGTAAACGATGTTCGAAATGCTCCTGATTGGTTATGGGGCGGTGCCCTGAGCTCTGATTGTTTAGCTCTCCACAGCATGCGACAAAAGACGTGAGAAGAGAGAGAATGGCCTCGAAGTCACGTAGTGATGTTAGTTTCACTTTGATAAGATAGATGAAAATACAGTTCTTTTATCTTGTGCTGAAAATATCCTTTCAATTCTATTCGTAATTAATTTAGCAATAATCATCAGTGATTTTCATACTGTAAAATAACATTTTGGTTGATCAGAAAGTGCAAATTGAATCTGAAATATTGCTGAAATATTAGTTGCACTTGTTAACCCTCAGGGGTCTGAGGCTGATTTGGGCCCTGGAGAAGTTTTGACATGCCTGACATTTGTGCTTTTTTCAGTTGTTCATAAACATATTAATGACAAAAGTGTCATTACACTGTATTCAGCACAAACTAGGCTACAATAATATGTGAGGAACATGTATGTACATGTTTGTATTTTTGAATGAATAATGTTTATGTGTGGTTATTGAAAAAACAAAAACTTAAGTCACTGAAATAAAGCCAAAAAATATATATTAAATCTTTGTTCACAAGACTTCTGGGTATTGGAGGTTGTAGACTAGAGTTTTTGCTTCAAAATTATGTAACAATTATCATTCCTACTCCTTCATATAAAACAATAGAGAGATTTAAATTTTCTAAAACATCTTTGGTCAAGAAACACAGTATGTGTGGAGGCGTGAATAATCATGAATAATGGATGATTCTCACCTGAGAATACAAAAGAATCGCATAAAGAGCTCTAATGGTGCTGCATAAATAATGAGCTCTTTCAGTCAGGTAGGCTGTGAAAAAACCCTCTGTTGATCATGATTCAAATCTCATCATAACATAAATCAAACATACAGGAAAACACAGCAACACTGTGAAATATTATTACAATTTAAAATAATGGTATTCTATTATATTCTTTAAAATATAATGTATTTCTGTGATGCAAAGTGTCTGAACAATTATGTTACCTCTGTGGCATTTCATATAGGCTTTTAGCTTAAAAGCATGCACATTTGGAGAAATATTGATGGATTCTTATATATTTATGTAAATTTTCTATACTGAGTAATATTTATTCAATATTTATTGTCATCACTATGAGTGCTGGATACTGTGTTTTCAATTCATACTTGCAGCCGGAGGGCGCTCTGTACACCTTTAGTCCACAAATGGCAATGCTAAAGAAGAATAGGCAATCCAGGAAATAACTGAACTAAGAGGCCAGAGATCGCTAACTATGGCTATTCAAAACACTTTTCAAGACAATAAATACACGATTGAGACGATGAATGCATGTATTGACTGAATTTGCGTCTGAATAGCGCTGGCTCCGTGGGCGTGGCCGCATTATGGATAATGAGCTGAATCACGGATTTCTGACATGGCTCTCTTTTCATACAGATTACATAAACACAGAATGTTTGTTGTCGATTTGACTTACATGATTTAAAACCTGACATTTCAACGTTTTTTTAGACATAAGTTACAAGTTATAAGACATAAATTACAAGAGATCACGCATCATGTTAGTTTTCTTTATTTTGCAAAAAGCACAACATTTTGTTTTTACTCTGAATGTACACAAATAAAAGAAAATATTTCAAAGATTAAAATGGTGTATAACTCTTAATTGTATGTGCAACATTGACGGAGTATTTTGAGTCTCTTTCACACTGGTTAGAAAAAAACCGCGGTGATCACGCCGGCGTAACCGCCGACCCGAGGGAGTTAAAGCGCAATCGGAGTTACACTTTCAGTCAAGCTCACGTTTGCATATAACTTTTGCAGATGAAACTTGTAATAGCTATATCTGATTAATCTAGGATGCGTTGGGTTAGGATATCAACATTTATGCGCTGCATATCAGTGTTTAGTTTCATGCTCAAATGCAATGCCCAATATTGACTGAGTTATCTGAGATGGTTATATTACTTTTCGATGTTTCTTTTAAAATAAAATAAAAATACCTTCATATTTGATTAATGACATAATTCGCATGGCTTCGAAAATGTGCAGGCGATTTA
The DNA here is from genome assembly GCF_024489055.1 of Chanodichthys erythropterus. Lineage (NCBI taxonomy): Eukaryota > Metazoa > Chordata > Actinopteri > Cypriniformes > Xenocyprididae > Chanodichthys > Chanodichthys erythropterus. The sequence continues at coordinate 39,099,257 of NC_090238.1, read as the reverse complement.
TGGAATCACTTAATAATGTGATTAAAATAAAGCACAGATCTGCCATAAACATGGCATTATTATTTATAGAAATCTACAGTAAATTCTGTCCTTATTTAGTAAGATCGGTCACAAAATATACATCATAAAAGCCATTTTTATTTTTTAAATCTTTAGGTTTGAACTTAAAAGTGACAGTGTAAACGCTAAGCGAACCAGAACCAGAACCAAACTACAAGTGTGAACACACCCTTAGATGACGCTCAGAATGAGGAATCAAATGAAATGAAAGCTTGTATATATTATTCTGATGTCATATTCACTCTTGTGATGCTGCAGTTTTGAAGAAATATGACACAGTTAGACTCAATTCAGTGCTTTTCACAATACAGACCATATCAAAGCAGCTTTACAGAAAATGCATGTTTCAAATATTACAATCAAGAGGCCAGAGGAGAAAAATATACAGACAAACCATCCAATGATAAGTAATTATCAGCTTATTTTAGATAATATTTTTTGCATGTTTGAAGGTGGCATGATGTATGTGTCTGATACATGTCTCATATTATCAGTGTAGCATCAGCACAGACATATTGAACCGGCCGTTCGCTGTGCACCAGCCCGAGGCCGTCAAACACAGTACTGTAATATGACATCATCTGTGCCACACACACACACACACACACACACATCTGACAGCTGCTGGTCTGCCTGTATCTCACTGTACGCTCATCAATCAACACTGAACCACGAACAAACAGACAGTTTCAACCAATCACACTACCAACATGATGAAACCACTCGGGAACCAATAATATTCACATGTGACAACATGCCCCGATCTGGCTTATAAAGATCAGGAACAAATCGTTTAGTTTCGGTTCAGCTGAATTTCTGCAAAAATGTCTCAAAAACAGCATGTGATTTGATGCTTCTCAATGGGAGGTTGTTTTCTGAGCCACTGACGCCCCCTGGAGGCGAAGAAACACTCAACACTATCTACTTGATTGTAATTTCTGACAATCACAATGTTGTTTTGTGTTCCTGTTTTAATATGTGCATGATTGTGTTTCATCAACAGCTGAGTTACTGAGCAGCACTAGTTGTTGTTGTCCAGATGGTGGCGCTGTTTGAGTGTGTGATTCACACGGATGGAATGAGTGGGATTTCACTCCAGTGTTGCTGAAGCTGGAGTGCATCTTAATTTCACGAGGCTGAAAGAGATGCAGGACCTCGTCTGTAATCAATGTGACTCTGCGTTTGGAGCAGAACCAGATGTTTAGTCAGCGTTTGGAGGCCCGGCAACCGATGCATTATCATAATGAGACGCGATTAATCACGGCAGCGTTTGCCTGCTGCCTTCATTCTCATTATCAATAGTGTTTTTAATGAGACGTTTGCCAAGGAAATGTATGTGAATTAGGATGCAGCTTCTCCAGTAAGATTTCTTTATTTCATTCCTGCCGTGAGTGACCCGTTAAACTCATTTCAGACAGAAATAGCAGGAGAGAGACTGAATTATACAGATCAACATTTCTTACACTGACATTGTGTTGAATTATGAGACACAAATACAGCATAACCATCTGGAACATGATATTTCTGAAAGAAAAGCTGCTTCATTGCATTAGATCTAGTCTGTTTCAGCACACATAAGATCAGTAAAGACACTAATATATGGATCGTTGTTATCATTAAAGCATTGATTTAATCTGCAGAAAACTCTCTGCTGCGGCCGGAGGACATCTGGATGCTGGACGGGGATGAATCCATTACCCAGGAGCCTTTGTGTCGTCCCAGCAGACCTGATCACCTGGACTTCCTGAGAATCACACCGCCAGAGGATGACATCATCGGAGACACTCCATATTATCCGAAGCTCGGAATAACAGTGAGTCAATGAGCACTACGACAAAATCAGCTTATTATAGATGTGTATATTTATATTTATCTGTAGTCATGCAAGTGAAAATATGAGCTGTTTTTAACATTGATAATAATCATAATGTTTCTTGAGCAGCAAATCATCATATCAGAATGATTTCTGAAGGATCATGTGACACTGAAGACTGGAGTAATGATGCTGAAAATCACTGGAATAAATTACACTTTACTATATATTCACATAGAAAACAGCTGGAATAATATTTCACAATTTTTTTTTTTCCCCAACAATATCTTTATTTATTTTCAAACAACCTAACATTTACATATAGCCATTAGAACTCAAACCTCTTGCCCCAAACCCCGCGGAACCTTGTCCATCAACTGACCAAGACATGACATCACAACACAAATAATTAAATAAATATAAATAACTAAAGACAAAGGAAATTGAAATACACAATAAAGTAATAAACAAACACTACATAAGTAAATCAAAATGGAGAAATTACAAAACCTACCGTGCACAACCACTCTCACCAGTGTGCACTACACATGAATCAGAAATTAAAAATCAGACAGTACACCTTTTCCCCAAATGAACTGCAGGAGGTTACTTATGGAACGTCCCCAGATATCTCCCCCAAACAAGACAAGTCTTTATTAGCAAGGAAGTTATTAAAGGGGCCCCAGATATTATCAAAAATTAGTTGCTTTCCCCTGATTGTATACGTGATCTTTTCTAAGGGCAAAGTTGCTGTTAATTCTGAAAGCCATCTACCTATCCTTGGTCTATCCACCTCTTTCCAAGCAATTGCAATGACTCTTTTGGCCAACAACAGACCTATATCTAAAAATAATCTATGCTTCTTTCTTATGTTACAGTTAGCTGGGTAGATACCCAATAGAAACATTTTTGGTTCTAAATGTAGTTTTATCTCTAATATTTCCTCAATACACTGTTTCACTTCTCCCCAGAAATCCTTTATTTGAGAACACTGCCACAGACAATGGAAGAGTGTGCCCTTTTCCTTGTCACATTTTATGCAAACATCTGGTATGTCATTATTGAATTTGTTAAGTTTAACTGGGGTCATATACGAACGCATTAACCAGTTGTACTGCAGGAGTTTCAAACGGGAGTTCACTGTTTGTATTTGTGCCTTGGTACACGCCCTCTCCCACTCTTCAATGGAGATATTCTCCTGTAAGTCCTCTCTCCAGTACTCAAGTTTACGTACTGACGTTTCTGAAGATTCACCAACCAGTTCATTATATATTTTGGAAATTATGCCCCTTTCCTGGCAATCTCTCACCATCATTTCTTCGAGCTTTGATAGACTAGGAATAGACAGGGACTGATTTTGTTGAGTTCTAATAAAATCTCTCAGTTGCAAATATCTAAAGAACTGACTGCGAGCTATGTCGTGCTTGACAACAATTTCATCAAAAGACATCAGATGTGTGTCATCAGGACTATAAAGATCTCCTATTTTTTGTAACCCCTGTTCCGCCCAAATTTTAAACTCCCCCTCACCTCTTCCTGGGGGGAAGTGGTCATTTCCCCATATCGGACTGAATACTGAGAGCGAGTCAGATACTTGGAGATATTTCTTAACCTGTTGCCACACGCTAATCATATTTTTGGCCATAGGGTTCTTTGTGTTATTTTTGAGTTTCTTAGACTTAGCTGAGTACAGGTAAATGGGCAAAGGCAGCTTCAATGCATCACCTTCCATTTCTCTCCACAGTGGCACATTCTCCTCAGAGAAGTAGAACATCATTGTTCTCAGTTGCGCCGCCCAGTAGTACCAAAGTGGGTTTGGGCATTTAAGCCCTCCTCTATCATACGGCAAGTACAACAGTGATAGGCGCTGCCTGGGGCGTCTATTGTTCCATAGAAACTTAATGAAAAGTGTCTTCAGCTGAGAAAATAAATTGCTTGGCGGTGGCAAAGGCAAATTTTGAAACAAATACAACAGTTTAGGAAGTACATTCATTTTGAGAGTATTTATTTTCCCCATTAACGACATTGGTAGAGCAGTCCATCTATCTAAAGAAATTGAGATCCCTTGCATAACTGGTCTATAGTTAATTTCTATGATATTGTTAAGCAGTGGAACAATTTGAATACCTAGATAAGAGAAGCGGTTGACGACCTTAAATTGTGCAACTACATTAGTTGGATTTTCCCTGTCTACTTGGTTTAGTAACATAATGGATGTTTTAGACTTATTAATTTTATATCCTGAGATCTCGCCAAACTTCCTAATCAAGTCTAGCAGGGCCGGGATGGATTTGTTGGTATTTTTGAGAAAAACAATTATGTCATCTGCATATAAAGCTAAACGATGCTCCGTCTGTCCTATAGATATTCCAGAAATGCTATCATGTGACCTCACTGCAATTGCCAAAGGTTCAATTGCCATAATAAACAACAATGGAGACAAAGGGTCCCCTTGTCTACACCCTCGCTTTATTTTTATACTTTTTGAGGTATTACTGTTAGTCAAAATTTGTGCATATGGCTCCTTATAGAGTAATCTTATGCAATTACAAAACGTCTCCCCCAAACCAAAGCGTGCCAGAATCTCAAACAAATAAGACCATTCCACTCTGTCAAATGCTTTTTCAGCATCGAGTGACAGTAAAGCAGTGTCTGGGGCCCCCTTTTGATGATAAAGAATATTCAAGACCCTTCTGACATTGTGGAAGCCTTGTCTGCCACGAATAAACCCATTCTGATCCCTCCCAATTATCGTAGTTATTATGTCTTCAATTCTTTTTGCTAAAACCTTACAAAGTATTTTCAAATCTGCATTTAGCAGGCTAATAGGTCTCCAATTTTCACATTTATTAGTTGGTTTATCTACCTTCGGAAGCAGAGTAATTAATGCTCCTCTTAAAGACCACGGCAAGATACCGTTTCGGAAGGACTCTGTAAACATTTCTAAAATTGGAATCAACAATTTATTTTTAAATTTTTTATAGATTTCAATTGGGAGACCATCAGGTCCAGGAGTTTTCCCTGCTTTAATACTATCAATTGCTGTAGATAGTTCCTCTACTGTTATATCTCTCTCCAAATTCGTCCTAAGAATTTCTGGTATCTTGGGTATATTAATACTATTTAAAAACACTTTTAGTTCTGAATTGGCATTAATCATTTCGGAACTATAGAGACCCTCATAAAATTTCTTGAAGGTTTCATTAATTTCTGTTGGATCTACGATGGTTTCTCCTTGATCGCTCTGCAGTGAGGTTATAACTTTTTCACTCTGTAGCTGCTTAAGACGCCATGCAAGAACTTTCCCAGGTTTTTCACCCTGCTCATAGAAGGACTGTTTAAGTCGCAACAGACTGGCTACCGCTTTTGATGCAGATAATTCGTTGTATTGTGCTCTAAGCAGCAATAGATTTTGATGAGATTCTGTTGACCTTGTTCGATAATACTCATTTTCCATTTCTGTTATTTTTGTCTCTAAATTTTTTGCCTTCTCAAAAGTCAGTCTAGCTTTAGAGCTCGTGATGCTGATTATTTGGCCTCTAATATAAGCCTTGAACGCCTCCCATCTCATGCCTGCTGAGGTTTCTGTTGTATTAGTTTCAAAATAGAACCTGATTTGTTCATCCAGAAAAGAGACAAAACCGGGGTCAGTCAGCCACTTTTGTTTGCAACGCCAAATCTTAGCGTCTTTCACTAGCTTTGAGTCCTGATATACCAATGAGTTGGGAGCGTGATCTGAAATTAGGATAGCATCATAAGTACAATCCTTGACTTTGTGCCTTAGCTCTGCAGATATCAAAAAGAAGTCAATTCTTGAATAGGACTTATGTATACTGGAATAACACGAAAACTTTAGATCGGCAGGGTTTTTTTCCCTCCAGATATCTATTAGGTTCAATTCTTTCATGAAATGATATATCGTTACCCTACTACGAATGTGAGACTCTACAGCTCCAGAGCTCCTATCCTTCACCGGATCTAATGCACAGTTAAAATCGCCCGCCACTACACATTTACCAGGAAGAGTGGACAAAATAAGAAATAGGTTTTGAAAAAAATTGGGGTCATCTGTATTTGGTGCATAAATATTCGCCAAGATAATTTGCTCTTTTAGTAAATTTCCTTGAATGATAAGATATCGTCCAAATTTGTCTTTGATAACCTTATTCACCTGGAGTGGTATTGATTGCACCAACAAAGTGACACCTCTAGCCTGAGAGTTAAACGATGCAGAAAAGACCTTGCCTCTCCACCTCCTCCTAATTTTCAGATCCTCATTGTACATCAGGTGTGTTTCTTGAAGAAACACAATATTAGACTGCATTGATTTTATCCTGTTCATGACCTGTTTGGTTTTCTTAAGGTTTCGTAACCCCCTGCAGTTCCATGATGTAATTTTAATTTTTATCTCACTAGACATTTTGCATAGTTTGTATAGTTATAATCTCCAAACATTTTAGGAGCCTGTAAAAAAAAAAAAAAAAAAAAGGGGGACTAAAATCAATAAAACTACTGATGAACACTATAACCCCCCAACACCCATATTCAGGACACTTAGCCTGAATTTTTCCCCTTGTAATCTTAAAACTTCCAGAAAGCTGTTAACTGTTAACCTAAGGTTAAGACAGTATCACTGAGCTAACAAACGATGATTAACTAATAACACTAACCTTACCCTCCCAAGTTACCATAATTGAACATTATAAATTTTCTTTCATAAACCTCATTTTACCATAAACTGCAGGCCCTATATTATTCTAAGAGAATCCGAACACCAATGAAGTACGATAGTATAACCCCAATTACTTTAAAATTAACGCAGTGGCAATTGCCGAAGATACATTTTGCCTCTTAACTATTGTTTATAAAGAGTAAAATTATTAAAAAAAAAAAAAAAAAAAAAAAAAAAATACGTATAGAGCTTAGACTCGGAGAAAGGAGAGTGACATAGCTTTAACAGTCACTATAAACTCTGAGAAAAAAAACCTTGAACATACTATAATCGGCTCAATCTTGTAAACTGTTTGTAAACCGCTTTGTAAACCGCGACGCTCCAAGTCATTTTCTAATAATTCAGACCGGTCCCTCTTCTGACCTGATCTGTTTGATGAAGTCCTCTGCCTCAACACGGTTGTTAAAGATGTGCGACCGTTCTTTATAAGTCACTAGTAGTCGGGCAGGAGGGATGATGCCGTATCGGAGCCCCATTAGACGAAGTTGCCGTCTCGCCTCGTCAAACTGCTTTTGCTTCTTGTGAACACCTGCCGCCACATCTTGGTAAAATCTCACTGTATGGTTCTTGTAACGTACTTCTCTTTTTGTCTTGGCTGCTCTCGTCACCAGTTCTTTATCCCTGAAGTTCAGAAACTTCATTATCAGCGTTCGGGGTGAGGGGTTATTGTGTGCTCCTGGTCCGATTCTATGAGCCCTCTCCACCGTTAGTTTTGTACACCCCATCGGCAGTTCCAGCGCGTCCGGTAGCCAGTTCTCCAAAAAGGCACACGCATCGTCACCCTCCGCTCCCTCAGGCAAATTGACCAGCCTCAAATTGGAGCGCCTTGATCTCGTCTCCAGGTCCAGTAGTTTTTCCTCCATGTCCTTGTTTTTGTTTTCTAGGACTCTTACTTTTGTTTGGAGCGCGGCGACATTATCTTCAGTTGTCGAAATCCTTGTTTCTGCCTCCGTGACTCGTACTGCACAGTCAGTGATGTCTTTCCTGACACTTTCAATAGCAGACAATATGCCATCAAACTTGGTGGAAAACTCCGTTTTCATGTCGTTAATAGCAGTCAGAATGGTAGCTGCCATATGGCCGGACTCTCCCTCCGCCGTGTCATTGCTTCTGTCCGACGATTTATCCTCAGGAGTCGAGCTAGCATTAGCCTCGTCGGAATCCATGGCTTCGAAGTTAGCTGAGGCTTTCTTGCTAGAGTTAGCCGTCGTAAAGTCCGACAATTTAGCTTGAAGCGTTTTATTTCGCCCCTGACCGACTTTCTTCTGTGACAACGGCATCCCCCTAAGCTTATCTATCGAAATAGAGGTATTGTACTCGTTCAAGTCCAATATTTATGAAGGAATTAGCCAACAGGGTAGGAGAGCAGGTTAACGTGCGTTCACTCAGCTCGCCGCCATACCGGAAGTCCCATATTTCACTATTTTTACTGTATTTTTGATTAAATAAATGAAGCTTTGGTGAGCAGAAGAAACTTTTTTGTCAAAAACATTAAAAAACATGAGTAGTCCAGGTAGTGTAAAATGATAGCATTACATGTATTGTTCTTAATTATTTTTTGCTGACATTCTGAGACATTTGATCCCCACGATCGTGAAAAAACACACTAAATCACTTGATGTGTGTAACATATATAACACATAATACTTCCTTCAGTGTTCATAAACACTTGTTCATATGGACCTGTGGACTAAAGCTTAAACAGAGTCAAACACACACAGGCTTTGTTTAAAAGTATTTCAGGTCCAGAGGGCATGTCAGGAAATCCAGATTTCTCAACTCAGAGAGACTCGTTTGTGTTTTAGAGACTGACTGATTCACATGCTAATAACTGTAATGAGTCTTTCTCTCTGCACTGAACAGCTGCTCCCTCCATATGCTTGATTATCCACACAAACACTACCAGTGAAAATTATGAAATCTGCATCAAAAATACAATAAAAATTGTAAAAGTGTAAATCAGCTGTTTTCTCTGTGAATATATAGTAAAGTGTTATTTATTCCTGTGATTTTCAGCATCATTACTCCAGTCTTCAGTGTCACATGATCCTTCAGAAATCATTCTAATATGCTGATTTGATGCTCAAGAAACATTTATGATTATTATCAATGTTGAAAACAGTCATATTTCTGTGGAAACTGTCATACATTTTATTTTTCAGGTTTATTTGATGAAAATAAAGTTCAAAACAATTAAATACTACAGAAATTAAAGTAATCAAATGTAAAATAACATTGGATAGTCTTCATTGTAAAATTATTCTTCATTGTTCGTTGATTAACATTAATGACAGCAGCAGGTTTATTAGGCTGCTGTCACATTAAAGGGTTAGTTCACGCAAAAATTAAAATAATGTCATTAATTACTCTCCCTCATGTCGTTCCACACCCGTAAGACCTTCGTTCATCTTCAGAACACAAATTAAGATATTTTTGATGAAATACGATGGCTCAGCAAGGCCTGAGCAATGACATTTCCTCTCTCAAGATCCATTAAGGTACTAAAAACATATTTAAATCAGGTCATGTGAGTACAGTGGTTCAATATTAATATTATAAAGTGACGAGAATATTTTTGGTTCCCCCAAAAAATGAAATAATGACTTATTTAGTGATGGGCGATTTCAAAACACTGCTTCAGTTTTGTGTCGCATCATGATTCGGATCGTCTGTCAAACTGCTGAAATCACGTGACTTTGGTGCTCTGAACCGCTGATTCATAACACTCCGAAGCTTCCTGAAGCAGTGTTTTGAAATCGGCAATCACTAAATAAGTCGTTATTTTGGTGCATCAAAAATATTCTGGTGGCTTTATAATATTAATATTGAACCACTGTACTCACATGACCTGATTTAAATATGTATTTAGTACATTAATGGATCTTGAGAGAGGAAATGTCATTGCTCAGGCCTCACTGAGCCATCAGATTTCATCAAAAATATCTTAATTTGTGTTTTGAAGATGAACGAAGGTCTTATGGTGCGTTCAAACCAGACACGAATGAAGAGTTAAGCGCGAGTGATTTACATGTTAAGTCAATGCAAAGACGCGAATAGACATCCTGCCGTGTAATTGGCGCAAATGATGCAGCGCGAATTGAGCTTTTCGGTTGTTTGACGCGCGTAACGCGTGATTCGCGCGAAAAGCGCAAGTTGAAAAAATGTGAACTTTGGCGAAAATTCGCGCCGCATTAACCAATCAGGAACTTGCTCTAGTAGTGAAGTAGTGAGCTGAGGCTGAAATCCGAAACAACATGGAGGACAAAATCATTGTCGCTGTACATCTTATAGAAACAGGAATAAAGAGGATCTTGCTTGGAAGAAAGTGAGTGAGGAGGTTGGACAATCTGGCAAACGGTCTTTACTCAATTTGAGCTATATATATACATATTAAGACTACAAGCCAACTAAAGACGACCAATTGAGCTTATTCGCTGTAATTTACAATTATTTCCCCACTGACAAGTGTTTATTCAGAGGAAGTGTGCAGAAAACAGTGGGAGAGTCTGGGACACATAAAGGAGCGGGAGAGCCCCTCTCATGACGCAAATTTGCGTCTGTTGTGAAGTGAATTTCATGCGCAAATGAAGCGAGTAAACTCAAATGTTCAAGCGTCCAACTACGCAAAAACAAGTCGCGTCTGGTGTGAACGCACCATTACGGGTGTGGAACGGCATGAGTGTGAGTAATTAATTACATTATTTTCATTTTTGGGTGAACTAACCCTTTAAGAGCTGATGCACGGATCCAATATACTGTTACACAACATGCGTTTTCGTTTCCATTTTCATTTCAAAACTGGCTGTATTTACCTGAACAGTCACCAAAAAGGGCTTTTTGACATCATTTTGTTTGTATTTGACCGTTTAAGTGCAGTAAACCTCTCATAGTTACGACTCACAAGCTGTCTGAGAAGCGGCTTTATGTGCGCGACACTTATATAGATCAGTGGTGCGCGCTTTTGGTGTGAGCGCTAAACCTGCGGGAATGACTAAAATTATTAGCAACACAAGTACTATTCAACCAGAGATGAGTGAGGGTTGTTGATCAGATAAATGCAGGAATAATTAAAAATTGTAATTATTCCAGTCTTTTGGCCGGTTGTTTTCAAACCCGATTCCAAAAAAGTTGGGACACTGTACAAATTGTAAATAAAAACAGAATGCAATGATGTGGAAGTTTCAATATTTTATTCAGAATACAACATGGATGACATATCAAATGTTTAAACTGAGAAAATGTGTCATTTTAAGGGAAAAATAAGTTGATTTTAAATTTCATGGCATCAACACATCTCAAAAAAGTTGGGACAAGGCCATGTTTACCACTGTGTGGCATCCCCTCTTCTTTTATAACAGTCTGCAAACGTCTGGGGACTGAGGAGACAAGTTGCTCAAGTTTAGGAATAGGAATGTTGTCCCATTCTTGTCTAATACAGGCTTCTAGTTGCTCAACTGTCTTAGGTCTTCTTTGTCGCATCTTCCTCTTTATGATGCGGCAAATGTTTTCTATGGGTGAAAGATCTGGACTGCAGGCTGGCCATTTCAGTACCCGGATCCTTCTTCTACGCAGCCATGATGTTGTAATTGATGCAGTATGTGGTCTGGCATTGTCATGCTGGAAAATGCAAGGTCTTCCCTGAAAGAGACGACGTCTGGATGGGAGCGTATGTTGTTCTAGAACTTGGATATACCTTTCAGCATTGATGGTGCCTTTCCAGATGTGTAAGCTGCCCATGCCACACGCACTCATGCAACCGCATACCATCAGAGATGCAGGCTTCTGAACTGAGCACTGATAACAACTTGGGTTGTCCTTGTCCTCTTTAGTCCGGATGACATGGCGTCCCAGTTTTCCAAAAAGAACTTCACATTTTTATTCATCTGACTACAGAACAGTTTTCCACTTTGCCACAGTCCATTTTAAATGAGCCTTGGCCCAGAGAAAACACCTGCGCTTCTGGATCATGTTTAGATATGGCTTCTTTTTTGACCTATAGAGTTTTAGCCGGCAACGGCGAATGGCACGGTGGATTGTGTTCACTGACAATGTTTTCTGGAAGTATTCCTGAGCCCATGTTGTGATTTCCATTACAGTAGCATTCCTGTATGTGATGCAGTGCCGTCTAAGGGCCCGAAGATCACCCGGATCCAGTATGGTTTTCCGGCCTTGACCCTTACGCACAGAGATTGTTCCAGATTCTCTGAATCTTTGGATGATATTATGCACTGTAGATGATGATAACTTCAAACTCTTTGCAATTTTTCTCTGAGAAACTCCTTTCTGATATTGCTCCACTATTTTTGGCCACAGCATTGGGGTAATTGGTGATCCTCTGCCCATCTTGACTTCCGAGAGACACTGCCACTCTGAGAGGCTCTTTTTATACCCAATCATGTTGCCAATTGACCTAATAAGTTGTAAATTGGTCCTCCAGCTGTTCCTTATATGTACATTTAACTTTTCCGGCCTCTTATTGCTACCTGTCCCAACTTTTTTGGAATGTGTATCTCTCATGAAATCCAAAATGAGCCAATATTTGGCATGACATTTCAAAATGTCTCACTTTCAACATTTGATATGTTATCTATATTCTATTGTGAATAAAATATAAGTTTATGAGATTTGTAAATTATTGCATTCTTTTTTATTCACAATTTATACAGGTCCCAACTTTTTCGGAGTCGGGTTTGTAGCCTCGTCGAATCAGCAGAATGTTGACACGAGTCACAGTTTAACAGGTGTGAGAATACCAGCATACCGACACACCCGTGACTCCACCTGAATCTGACCACACTGATCTCAGAGCAGATTAGACGGGTGTGACACGCACCACAATGAACCTCAAATGTCAGATGAAATGACTTGATGAAGGCTTTGTCTCAAGACAGTCATTGTTCCTCTCAGATGTGAACTTTATTCATAGGGTTAACTCGAGCTCTAGTTGTTGAGGAGCTTTAGTTTGTGTCGTGTTGCTTGTTTTTACGGCTCAAGAAACAGCTCTCTGTGTTCAGGTTCGCTTACATAACAGAGGCCGGACTAATTATAATCCACCCGCGCTGATGTAGGCCGCTACACATGCCGAAGTTATTCAGATAATCACCTGAGCAACTTTTAAAGATGTAGTCGTTTTTTGAGTATGTTTCAGTATTAAAAAGGTATATGTGGGTTTAGTTACAGAACTTTAACATGTTATCGGTGTTTATTGAGACTCTTTTCTTTGGGATGAATTTCCTTTCATCCTGAAACATGTGGCAAACAGTCCGTAACTTCAGCGGGATCTTTGCCAGATCACCGTGACAACCGCTCGTCAGAATCCAGAGCGCTTGTGTTCCGGAGCGGAATGTCCGGAGAGACGCTAGTGAGACTTCATCCCAACAAACAAGTCGTCTTGGTTTCAGTCACAAAGACTGACCTGAAAAACATTTATGAGAAACAAGAGTTTGATTTGATCAGCTGTACTCAGTTTTTCATACAGTTTTTGCCTTTATTTGAGTTTTTGCCTATATTTTTATTATTAGCAGAAATTATATTAGATGATTTTATCAGCTATAGTCAGATTTTTATTTTTATTTATTTACACTTTTTCCCTTTATTTGAATTTTTTGCCTATATTTTTAATATTATAATTAGAAATTACATTAGATAAATTTATCAGCTGTAGTCATATTTTTTAGATTTTATTTATTTATTTATTTATTTTTAAATTTTTTGCCTTTATTTTTTGTCTATATTTTTAATATTATAATGATAAATTATATTAGATGATTTTATCAGCTGTAGTCAGATTTGTTTATTTTTATTTATTTAATTTAGTTAAATTTATTATTATTATTATTATTATTATTATTTACAATTTTTGGCTTTATTTGAGCTTTTTGCCTATATTTTTTATATTATAATGATAAATTATATTAGATGATTTTATCAGCTGTAGTTAGATTTGTTTATTTTTATTAATTAATTTAATTAATTTATTTATTTATTTATTTTTCCATTTTTGGCTTTATTTGAATTGTTGCCTATATTTTTAATATTATAATGAGAAATTATATAACATGATTTTATCAGCTGTAGTCAGATTTGTTTATTTTTATTTATTTAATTTAGTTACATTTATTATTATTGTTATTATTATTTATTTTTTTTTGGCTTTATTTGAGCTTTTTGCCTATATTTTTATATTTTAATGAGAAATTATATTAAATGATTTTATCAGCTGTAGTCAGATTTGTTTATTTTTATTTAATTAATTAATTTATTTATTTATTTATTTTTAAATTTTTTGGCTTTATTTGAGTTTTTGCCTATATTTTTTATATTATAATGAGAAATTATATTACATGATTTTATCAGCTGTAGTCAGATTTTTTAGATTTTATTTATTTATTTATTTTTTACATTTTTTGCCTTTATTTTTTGTCTATATTTTTATTAGTATAATGAGAAATTATATTAGATGATTTTATCAGCTGTAGTTAGAAAAAAAAATTAAAATAAATAAAAAAATCTTACTACAGCTGATAAAATCATCTATTATAATTTTTATATATATATATATATATATATATATATATACACACACACACACACACACAACACATTTAAATGTGTGTTCTGATTATAGTCACTTTATTAGTTAATGAAAACCTCTTGTAGTGCATTTATTAGTTGCTTCCTTCACAATTTTCTCAAATGGGCTTTTGAAAAAGTTTCTACAGGTTAAAATGAGTTTTTCAACCTCATAATGGGCATTTCTTTCTCTAACTAACTAACTATATCCAGTCTCACACCAGTAGAAATTGTACAGGAAGTTTGCAGATCTCTGATTCTCTCTGCAAACTTGATTCCGTATTCAAGTGCGACAACAGAGAGGCGTGGCCAGTGACCTCAGCAGAGCTGATTATAGCCACTGTTGTAATAGTGTAGCACCGCCCACTTCACCTGACCCTGCAGGAGATTAGAGAGAGAGAGAGAGAGAGAGAGAGAGAGGGAGGAGTGAGACACTGAATCTCTGCCTCACATTCAGCTCCAGTGTTGTTGTAATCAGACACTCGCAGGTGAACTTCCTGCCAGGTTTAGAGATGAACCGAGACAGAGGGAGTGGTTAGAAGGCAAGGTATTCAAACCTGCGTAACTCCTTCACTCTTCCTAACTCTCTCTCCGGGGGGAAACACAAACATGGATGCACAGACTGAACAGGAAGTGCCTCATTCTGGGACTGTTAAAGGAGAAGCCTGGAGTTTTCCTTCTGCTGCCGGAGAAACTTCAGACTCTCTGTTTTCTTTTTCTCACTGTTGTTTGGATTGCTGGATTTACAAACAAACCAACCTAAACAACGTTCCAGAAGTGCTGGCACACACGTGAAGCGTTCAGAGCAGGAGCGAGAGAGAGAAACCCGGGGATTTTCACAGACAAAAACCTTTTGTTTGCTGGAGTCAGTGAAACTGGAGGTTGAAGTAAAACTAGAGATGGAGTTTAAACCTCACTAAAGGCTTGTTTGCAACTATAAAGATTACTATCTATAAGTATGTGCTGTATTTGTGTCGTCTGCTGCTTTAAATGCTCCAGCTCTCTGGATTCTGATTGGCTGTCAGTGTTTTCATCGCTCATCAGCTGGAAAATATACTTGTGAAAGTGATTCTTGATGATTTTTAAGACGTGTTTGGTGTGAACGGGTGCAGTTACAGCATTTCACTTCAGGGGATTCGATGTAAACAGGAAAATGGATAGTAGAAGGTCAGATCAGTCGGCTGTGTTGACGTCATTTCGAACACTTTCCGATGAAGATTCAAGTCCTAATGGTGCATTAGATCATTTAAGCCTAAAATCTGAAGACTCGCTGGGATGCTTTCAGCCTTCGTTGTCGTCGTCGGATCCGTTTCTAGTGCAGGTCACCAGGGTGGAGACGTACATCGACGATGAGGAGAGCGTCCAGGAACCCGAGTGTCCGACTGTTGACGGAGAGCGTGAGGAGAAACGCGAGAGCCTAGTGGAAAGATCGCTCAAAGACGCTTCGGTTCTGAGCCGGACGGGCTTGAACGGGAAGCTCAACCGGTCACTGGATCTGTCGTCCCGCGTGTCGGGCGATTCCAGGAAAGAAACGCGTTCTTCGAGCCTTCACACGACCTCAGACGTCAGCAGCTGGAGGCGGTCAGTGCCTCTCTGCACACCTGCACCAGGTGAGGACGTCTCCATCGCTGATCAAGGGAATTCGGGAACAGGAGATTCAGTCTCCTCATTCTCAGGTCTTCAGACGGAGACAAAAGGCCTTTCAGAGACGGCGTCGGACAACAAGCCGCACAAAACCGGCGACAAATACCAGCTGCCCGCTCTGTTCAGCGGCCTGCGTGTGCTGAAGAAAGGAGCGCTGGGAGACGAGCGGGAGACGCTCTCGGAGATCAAACAGCGTGACGCGGACCGAGCGCTGCTCAATCTCAAACAGAAGGTCAACAAAGCCAAAGTCGAACAGCTCACCGGCACCGGTGTGGCGAAGAAGAAAAACGAACCCAGAAACTTGTCTGAAATCACCAGTTTGTTACAGAAAGCCACCCACGGAGAAACCACACGAGAGGAGTCTGTGGACCCGCCTGAAGTGACGGACAGCTGCGGTAAAGCGCTGACTGATTCCACATATGATGCTCTAAAGTCCAAATTATTCAGCTCTAAACCTGCTAAAAAGGATCTGGTGGATTTGGACGCTGTCAAGAAGAAGAAGAAGAGCGATAAAGAGCTGCTGAGGTCCATCTTTGAGAGACAGTCGAGCAAAGCTCCAGTCACTGACGTCAAGAGCCCGACCGAGGTCAAAGTATGTATTACTCGTGCAGATGATTTATGATCCTTCAGTTCAGTTCAGTTCAACAGGGTCTTTAGACAAAGCTTCAATAAAAAATACAAAAACAGAGCAGAAAATATTACATGAGACCCACACAACTCTTATAAAATTCATCTTAAAGTTCTATTTATCTAATACATGCATTCATTTCTAGCATCATAATAAAATATATTTTTTAGGTTTTATTTTTTGTTAGGTTTATTAGGTTTAATTTTATTAACTACCATTAAAATTTCCTGATAATTTCATTCAAGATGTTCATGTCTTTCTTTCTTCAGTGGAAAAGAAATGAAGGAAAACATTCCAGGATTTTTCTCCATATAGTGGACTTCACTGGGGTTCAACAGGTTGAAGTTCCAAATGTCAGTTTCAGTGCAGCTTCAAAGAGCTCTACATGATCCCAGACGAGGAATAAGAGTCTCATCTAGAGAAACCATCGGACATTTACTAAAAAAAATTAAAATATTATACACTTTTTAACCACAAATGCTCGTCTTGCTCTGCTCTGTAACGTTTCTGCTTGTTTGCAATGCAATTGTAAATAAAGATCTGCTGTTTGAATAAGTGCAGCGTTTTCTGTGATGCTCCACGCATGACGTAATCATGTTGGAAAAGTCACGCGTGACGTAGGTGGAAGTACTGCGGTAATGCGAAAATCGCCCGACATCGTTGTTTTACCTTTTTTTGCAAACGGCGTTTGACTTAGTCTTTGACGTTCTCTTTGTAAACACTGGATCGGTACTTCCGCCTACGTCACGTGACCTTTCCAACATGATTACGTCATGCGTGGAGCATCACAGAAAACGCTGCACTTATTCAAACACCAGATCTTTATTTACAATTGCATTGCAAACAAGCAGAAACGTTACAGAGCAGTGCAAGACGAGCATTTGTGGTTAAAAAGTATATAATGTTTATTTTTTTAGTAAATGTCTGATGGTTTCTCTAGATGAGACTCTTATTCCTCGTCTGGGATCATGTAGAGCTCTTTGAAGCTGCACTGAAACTGACATTTGGACCTTCAACCCGTTGAACCCCAGTGAAGTCCACTATATGGAGAAAATCCTGGAATGTTTTCCTTCATTTCTTTTCCACTGAAGAAAGAAAGACATGAACATCTTGGATGAGTAAATTATCAGGACATTTTCACTCTGAACTGAACTAATCCTTTAAAAACATGTTCTGGCATTGTAGTGTCAGTCAGTGCAGGTGATCCTTTCGCTCTGAACATCATACATGTGATCAGTCAGTCTGTGAAATTTGGCTCCAAATATATTTGTGTTTTGGTGAGGATTATCTTTCTTACAGTTGGATTTAATCCAGGTAACCACGCTGGTCTCAACTGGCAAGTAAAGTTTTATTTACTCATCAAAACCAGTTTTCACTTGCATTGTTGCAGTGTTAATCTCACATTCCTTGGTCTACTTTCGCTTTTTAAAGTGTTTTATAAATTAATTTAACTTTGGTTAGTTAAGAAATACTAAATATGAATACTGAAATAAATCAAATTCCAGCTAACAGGGAACGTTCTGACAACGTTCTTCCAGTAACGTTAATAGAACGTTTGCTCAAAGTTAACTGGTCTTTAATAACGTTCTCAAAATGTTATTCATACATCGTTAATAAGCGTTAAAATGTTTCAGAACGTTCAGAGAACATTCAAAAGTAACGTTCACATAATGTTTGAAAAATGACGTTCACACAACCATGAAAAAACTTTTTAAAACATTCAAAAACTGGATGTTTTGAACGTTCAGAAATATCGTTTTCATGGGAACGTAAGCAAAACGTTCAAAACGTTGTGTTTCTTCCCAGTCTGAAGTCACGTCTCCGTCCGATGGTGAGGACCGAACGCCTGGACGTCTGCAGGCCGTCTGGCCTCCGCCCAAAGAGGATGGCGAGGAGAAGGTCGGACTGCGTTACACTGAAGCAGGTGAGCGATTTTCACAAACTCTTACACTGCCAACAAATGGATGAACTGTATGAAGTTAACCGTATTGTGGGTAAAAGTAGCATCTGCACTTTCAACAATCTCTGGGATCAGATCAAACATACCAGAGTCAAAAGTTTATTTAAGAAATGAACACTTTTATTCATCAAGGACGCATTAAACTGATCAAAAGTGACAGTAAAGACATTTATAATGTTTCAAATAAATGATCTTTCTATTCATCAAAGAATCCTGACGAATAAAATGTATCGCAGTTTCAACACTGATCATAATAATCATAAATGTGCTCTATGTTTTGCGGTGTCATGTGATGCTGTTAATCAAATGCAAAGCAGCATCCTCGAACAGCTGAACACAGGCACTTGATTTATCAAATTACACAAAGCCTGTTAATCGCTTCTGACTCGTAACAAAACCAGCCGCACTGGTACATCCAGCTCTGACCTTAAGGGCGAAGAACTCCAACTAGGGCAGTTCAAACTCCAGATGGGTGTGAAGTCCAGACGCGCGTGAGCTTCAGATAACATCGCAGTGCTCGACTGAACGTGTAAAACATTAAGTTATGAAAACATTATTTCTGAATGATCTGAGCGTTCTGAAACAAGTAGCAGCTTAGATGAATTAAAACATTATTTTTGCAGTTTGTGTAGGTCAAGTCAGCTTTATTTCTACAGCGCTTTATGCAATACATATCGTTTCAAAGCAGCTTTACGGTGATAAACAGGAGAATAACTTGAGGTTATGAATCAAGCTGAGGTTCTGCTGATACAGTAGTGTCATTATTGAGCGTGTCTGTTGTTTTGTGGTCCTCAGAGCACCAGGCCGCGCTCCTGCAGCTGAAGAGAGAGTGTAAAGAGGAGCTGGAGAAACTGCATGTAAGTGTCGCTCCATTCTCATCAGAGCTGCAGTACTGAGAGACAACACTAGATGTCATGAGAGACGGTGTAATCGAGCCCCGTTCGGAGCGTCAGTAACAGAATCAGATGGATTTCCTCTTTAAGAAACACGTACGGCTGTTTCTGAGTGGGTTATTGTAGTTAGCTAAAACTAAAAGCATTTAAAATAATTGTTACTTGAAATAAAATAAACTTGAAACGAAATATACACAATTTTACACACAATATTTTTGTAATTCTGGCTAAATTATATTATATATTACATATAATATATTATAAATAATATAATGAAATAATGGATTAATATTTTTAATCTAATAAAAATATTATATTAAATTATATTAATGTAAGAAAATATTTTTATTTCACATATTATATATAATATATACATTGATATATACATATAATATATACAAATTGTTTATATATATATATATATATATATATATATATATATATATATATATATATATATATTCACACACCTTGAACTAGTTTCTTGCTGAAATAACATAAATAAATAACATTTCTTAATTTCATTTAGTTTAACTTTACCAAAATAATTAAACCTGAAATAAATATATAAAACGATAGTCATAAAAACTAATACAAATGAAAAAAACACATAATATTTGATGTATACATATAATATATATATGTTATTATATATTTATATTACATTAATTAATTTCTTCCTGAACTAAAAATAACATAAATAAATAAAATAAATAACATTTCTTAATGTCATGTATTTTAACTTGTACCAAAATAACAAAACCTGAAATACAAGACTACATAGACATATTAAAAAAAACTAATATAAATGACAAAAACACACAATATTTGATATATACATATGATATATACCATTTATTTTATATATATATATATATATATATATATATATATATATATATAATTTTGATAATAAATAAATAATAAATTCATATGTTGTGTGTGTGTGTGTGTATATATATATATATATATATATATATATATATATATATATATATATATATATATATATATACAATATTTAATTTCTTCCTAAAATAAAAAATGACATAAATAAAATAAATACCAATTCTTTTTTTTCTCATTTATCTTAATAAAAAATATATAGACTAGTTTAAATAAAACTAACACAAATGATAAAAACGCACAACAAAATTACTGAAATTGAAAATGGAAAATATATATATAAAAGCTATTGTAATATCTCAGTGATACTATAATTATTTATTCTAAATTATTATTTTTCCTTAAGCATAACATGATTAATGAATAATTTACAATAAGACCAGGAATGTATCATGAAAACAGTAAATCCTCCATGTCATAGTGATTGTAAGGTAATGGATAACCAGATGCTGATTTAATCTCACTCTCCTGCAGTCTCTAAATTCATTCAGCATTCAGTTTTTCTCCTGCTGTCAGTTTAGCACTAAATGCAGATTTACTTCAAGGCTTGATGCGCCAAGATATGAAGACAGCTCCCAGCAGTCCATTTGCAGTCTGGACAATATGACGTTTTATCATTTTTGAAAGTATATAAAACCATCAAGAGCCGATGCGGAAAATCAGTGACGTAGACGCAGTATAGTTTTACGAGCACAACGTCACGTGTGCTTTATGATCGACCCTGAAAGCCAAACTCTCTCTCAGGTTCAACACTTCTGCTCAGGGAGCTGGTTTGCATTGTAATAATAGTTCGATTTTTTGCATTTTTAATCAAATAAATGCAGCTTTAGTGAGCAGAAAAGACTTCTTTCAAAAAACATTAAAAAATGTTAATTATTGCAGACCGGCAGTGTATATTGTGTATATATATATTGATTTTGTCATCACATTGAGCCTGTCTGCCAGAGAAGACATCTCGTTTTCATAAGCACCCTTGCCCGTTGCTGCAGGTTAATGTATTTCCAGTGTTTAATGTGGTGACCTTTGACTGTAAACAGTGATATTGAATGTGAGGGCAGCTTGAAGGGAAGCCATGATGTTCTGATGGACTCCAGATGCTCCTGGCTGCTCCTCGTATGAAATAAGATGATGGTTTACTGCTGAACGTGTCTCGAGATCTCATCTGTAAAGCTGCGGTCGGAGCTGTCGCGTTCGCTCAGGAAAGCCCTCCATTATTTCTGATTGAAGAAAGAGTCTGAATGTGCCGCTCTGATCCAGCGGCTATACTCACACAAACAGTCAGCGTACTGACTGAAATCATTTCAGATGTTACGTGTGATTTGGTGTTTTTGTATTTTGGTCATTTTTAGGTAAATTCTGAATTTCACTTAACCAATAACTTACTACACAGCACAATCCCCAGAGTTAAATCAGCTCTGCTCAGAGTACATATGGTCCCTCTGTAAATGTGTTAAAATAACACTAAGCAGAGTTCAATTTAATGAGATAATTAAGCAATTAATTAAGTAATGATTGAGCATTAGTGATGAACACCTGCTGTTAACAAGCAGAATCACTGAAGAAATGACTGCAAGTGACTTATCACAGCCTTATTAATTGCTTAATTATCTCATCATCTCTAACTGTGCTTCAGTGTTATTTTAACACTAATTAGAGAGGGAACAAATATACTCTGAGCAGAGTTGATTTAACTCTGGGGATTTTGCTGTGTAGATTTGTACATTTTCTGAAGGATATATATCATATCACTAACATACTGTTTTACATGTGTATGAATCCAGGCGGATTTCGAGCTACGGCTTTTCCAGGTCCGAGGCGAGCATGCAGAGGTCGTGGCCCGTTTGGAGTCTGTCATCGACAGGATGCAGCAGGATCAGGCGTGTAGCTCCATACGGGAGCGCGGTGAGCTGCAGGAGGTGTGTGTCTCCACCGAAGACGACCTGCCGCCCAAAAGCTTCCGCAATGTGTGCGTCCAGACCGACCGCGAGACCTTCATCAAAACCCCCGAGGGTGAAGAAACAAGACCAGTGCTGAACACCAGCTCCAACCTTCCCAAAAAACTAAACCTGGACTCCATCAGTGTGAGTTTGGGTGTCAGCCCAGGAGCTCCTCCTCCACCTCCTCCTCTTCCAGGTAGCTCCGCCCCCCTTCTTCCTCCTCCCCCTCCTCCACCTTTACCTGGGCTTGCACCTGCCCCGCCCCCACCTCCTCCTCTCCCTGGAGCTCCTCCTCCTGCTCCACCCCTTCCAGGTGCATATGCTCCACCCCCACCACCTCCCCTCCCTGGAGCTCCTCCTCCTGCTCCACCCCCACCTGGTCTACCCGGAGCCCCGCCTCCCCCTCCACCCATGCCGGGCTTTGGCGGCCCACCTCCGCCTCCCACTCTCGGCTGGTCTGGATTCGGACAGGCGGCTGAGAAAGCGCCGCGTAAGCCCGCGGTGGAACCGGCCTGTCCCATGAAACCGCTTTACTGGAACCGCATTCAGATTCAGGACAACAAGTAAGTCCTCTCCACCCAGAAATGATCATTCTGTCTGTCTGTCTTTTTTTTTTTTTTGCCATACAATGAGAGTCAATGAGTTTTAATGATATTTGGTTTCCAACTTTCTTCAAAATATCTGCATTTGTGTTCCACAGGAAAAAGTCATGATGGTTTGGAAATACCCCGTTCGCTCAAAAAAATTTGCATTCTTTTGCAAAAGTTTTGTGTTCCCCCGAGAAACTTTCCATTACTCGCAAAACTATTGCACTTTGTGTTCCCCCGAGAAACTTTGCGTTCACTTGCAAAACTATTGCGTTCCCTCAAGAAACTTTTGCGTTCCCCTGAGAAACTTTGCGTTCACTCGAGAAATGTTGCGTTCATTCGCAAAACTATTGCGTTCCTCCGAGAATCTTTTGCGTTCACTTGCAAAACTATTGCGTTCCTCCGAGAAACTTTTGCGTTCACTTGCAAAACTATTGCGTTCCTCCAAGAAACTTTTGCGTTCACTTACAAAACTATTGCGTTTCCCTGAGAAACTATTGCGTTCCTCCGAGAAACTTTTGCGTTCACTTGCAAAACTATTGCATTCCCCCGGGAAACTTTGTGTTCTCTCACAAAACTATTGCGTTTCCCTGAGAAACTATTGCGTTCCCCTGAGAAACTTTGCGTTCACTTGCAAAACTATTGCGTTCCTCCGAGAAACTTTGCGTTCACTTGCAAAACTATTGCGTTCCTCCGAGAAACTTTTGCGTTCACTTACAAAACTATTGCGTTTCCCTGAGAAACTATTGCGTTCCCCTGAGAAACTTTTGCGTTCACTTGCAAAACTATTGCGTTTCCCTGAGAAACGATTGCGTTTCCCTGAGAAACTATTGCGTTCCCCTGAGAAACTTTGCGTTCACTTGCAAAACTATTGCGTTCCTCCGAGAAACTTTGTGTTCACTCGCAAAACTGTTGCGTTTCCCTGAGAAAATTTGCGTTCACTCGAGAAATGTTGCGTTCATTTGCAAAACTATTGCGTTCCTCCGAGAAACTTTTGCGTTCACTTGCAAAACTATTGCGTTCCTCCGAGAAACTTTTGCGTTCACTTACAAAACTATTGCGTTTCCCTGAGAAACTATTGCGTTCCTCCGAGAAACTTTTGCGTTCACTTGCAAAACTATTGCGTTCCCCCGAGAAACTTTGTGTTCTCTCACAAAACTATTGCGTTTCCCTGAGAAACTATTGCGTTCCCCTGAGAAACTTTGCGTTCACTTGCAAAACTATTGCGTTCCTCCGAGAAACTTTGCGTTCACTTGCAAAACTATTGCGTTCCTCCGAGAAACTTTTGCGTTCACTTACAAAACTATTGCGTTTCCCTGAGAAACTATTGCGTTCCTCCGAGAAACTTTTGCGTTCACTTGCAAAACTATTGCGTTTCCCTGAGAAACGATTGCGTTTCCCTGAGAAACTATTGCGTTCCCCTGAGAAACTTTGCGTTCACTTGCAAAACTATTGCGTTCCTCCGAGAAACTTTGTGTTCACTCGCAAAACTGTTGCGTTTCCCTGAGAAAATTTGCGTTCACTCGAGAAATGTTGCGTTCATTCGCAAAACTATTGCGTTCCTCCGAGAAACTTTTGCGTTCACTTGCAAAACTATTGCGTTCCTCCGAGAAACTTTTGCGTTCACTTACAAAACTATTGCGTTTCCCTGAGAAACTATTGCGTTCCTCCGAGAAACTTTTGCGTTCACTTGCAAAACTATTGCGTTCCCCCGAGAAACTTTGTGTTCTCTCACAAAACTATTGCGTTTCCCTGAGAAACGATTGCGTTTCCCTGAGAAACTATTGCGTTCCCCCGAGAAACTTTGTGTTCTCTCACAAAACTATTGCGTTTCCCTGAGAAACTTTGTGTTCTCTCACAAAACTATTGCGTTTCCCTGAGAAACTTTGTGTTCTCTCACAAAACTATTGCGTTTCCCTGAGAAACTTTGTGTTCTCTCACAAAACTATTGCGTTTCCCTGAGAAACGATTGCGTTTCCCTGAGAAACTATTGCGTTCCCCCGAGAAACTTTGTGTTCTCTCACAAAACTATTGCGTTTCCCTGAGAAACTTTGTGTTCTCTCACAAAACTATTGCGTTTCCCTGAGAAACTTTGTGTTCTCTCACAAAACTATTGCGTTTCCCTGAGAAACTTTGTGTTCTCTCACAAAACTATTGCGTTTCCCTGAGAAACGATTGCGTTTCCCTGAGAAACTATTGCGTTCCCCTGAGAAACTTTGCGTTCACTTGCAAAACTATTGCGTTCCTCCGAGAAACTATTGCGTTTCCCTGAGAAACTATTGCGTTCCCCTGAGAAACTTTGCGTTCACTTGCAAAACTATTGTGTTCCTCCGAGAAACTTTTGCGTTCACTTGCAAAACTATTGCGTTCCTCCGAGAAACTTTTGCGTTCACTTGCAAAACTATTGCGTTCCCCCGAGAAACTTTGTGTTCTCTCACAAAACTATTGCATTTCCCTGAGAAACTTTGTGTTCTCTCACAAAACTATTGCGTTTCCCTGAGAAACTATTGCGTTCCCCTGAGAAACTTTGCGTTCACTTGCAAAACTATTGTGTTCCTCCGAGAAACTTTTGCGTTCACTTGCAAAACTATTGCGTTCCTCCGAGAAACTTTTGCGTTCACTTGCAAAACTATTGCGTTCCCCCGAGAAACTTTGTGTTCTCTCACAAAACTATTGCGTTTCCCTGAGAAACTATTGCGTTCCCCTGAGAAACTTTGCGTTCACTTGCAAAACTATTGCGTTCCTCCGAGAAACTTTTGCGTTCACTTGCAAAACTATTGCGCTCCTCCGAGAAACTTTTGCGTTCACTTGCAAAACTATTGCGTTCCCCCGAGAAACTTTGTGTTCTCTCACAAAACTATTGCGTTCCCCCGAGAAACTTTGTGTTCTCTAACAAAACTATTGCGTTCCCCTGAGAAACTTTGCGTTCACTTGCAAAACTATTGCGTTCCTCCGAGAAACTTTTGCGTTCACTTGCAAAACTATTGCGCTCCTCCGAGAAACTTTTGCGTTCACTTGCAAAACTATTGCGTTCCCCCGAGAAACTTTGTGTTCTCTCACAAAACTATTGCGTTCCCCCGAGAAACTTTGTGTTCTCTCACAAAACTATTGCATTTCCCTGAGAAACTTTGTGTTCTCTCACAAAACTATTGCGTTCCCCCGAGAAACTTTGTGTTCTCTCACAAAACTATTGCATTTCCCTGAGAAACTTTGTGTTCTCTCACAAAACTATTGCGTTCCCCCGAGAAACTTTGTTCTCTCACAAAACTATTGCGTTTCCCTGAGAAACTATTGCGTTCCCCTGAGAAACTTTGCGTTCACTTGCAAAACTATTGCGCTCCTCCGAGAAACTTTTGCGTTCACTTGCAAAACTATTGCGCTCCTCCGAGAAACTTTTGCGTTCACTTGCAAAACTATTGCGTTCCCCCGAGAAACTTTGTGTTCTCTCACAAAACTATTGCGTTCCCCCGAGAAACTTTGTGTTCTCTAACAAAACTATTGCGTTCCCCCGAGAAACTATTGCGTTCCCCTGAGAAACTATTGCGTTCCCCTGAGAAACTTTGCGTTCACTCGCAAAACTATTGCGTTCCTCCGAGAAACTTTGTGTTCACTTACAAAACTATTGCGTTTCCCTGAGAAGCTATTGCGCTCCTCCGAGAAACTTTTGCGTTCACTTACAAAACTATTGCGCTCCTCCGAGAAACTTTTGCGTTCACTTACAAAACTATTGCGTTTCCCTGAGAAGCTATTGCGTTCCTCCGAGAAACTTTTGCGTTCACTTGCAAAACTATTGCGTTCCCCCGAGAAACTTTGTGTTCTCTCACAAAACTATTGCATTTCCCTGAGAAACTTTGTGTTCTCTCACAAAACTATTGCGTTCCCCCGAGAAACTTTGTGTTCTCTCACAAAACTATTGCATTTCCCTGAGAAACTTTGTGTTCTCTCACAAAACTATTGCGTTCCCCCGAGAAACTTTGTTCTCTCACAAAACTATTGCGTTTCCCTGAGAAACTATTGCGTTCCCCTGAGAAACTTTGCGTTCACTTGCAAAACTATTGCGCTCCTCCGAGAAACTTTTGCGTTCACTTGCAAAACTATTGCGCTCCTCCGAGAAACTTTTGCGTTCACTTGCAAAACTATTGCGTTCCCCCGAGAAACTTTGTGTTCTCTCACAAAACTATTGCGTTCCCCCGAGAAACTATTGCGTTCCCCTGAGAAACTTTGCGTTCACTTGCAAAACTATTGCGTTCCTCCGAGAAACTTTGTGTTCACTTACAAAACTATTGCGTTTCCCTGAGAAGCTATTGCGCTCCTCCGAGAAACTTTTGCGTTCACTTACAAAACTATTGCGTTCCTCCGAGAAACTTTTGCGTTCACTTACAAAACTATTGCGTTTCCCTGAGAAGCTATTGCGCTCCTCCGAGAAACTTTTGCGTTCTCTCACAAAACTATTGCGTTCCCCCGAGAAACTATTGCGTTCCCCTGAGAAACTTTGCGTTCACTTGCAAAACTATTGCGTTCCTCCGAGAAACTTTGTGTTCACTTACAAAACTATTGCGTTTCCCTGAGAAGCTATTGCGTTCCTCCGAGAAACTTTTGCGTTCTCTCACAAAACTATTGCGTTCCCCCGAGAAACTATTGCGTTCCCCTGAGAAACTTTGCGTTCACTTGCAAAACTATTGCGTTCCTCCGAGAAACTTTGTGTTCACTTACAAAACTATTGCGTTTCCCTGAGAAGCTATTGCGCTCCTCCGAGAAACTTTTGCGTTCACTTACAAAACTATTGCGTTCCTCCGAGAAACTTTTGCGTTCACTTACAAAACTATTGCGCTCCTCCGAGAAACTTTTGCGTTCACTTGCAAAACTATTGCGCTCCTCCGAGAAACTTTGTGTTCTCTCACAAAACTATTGCATTTCCCTGAGAAACTTTGTGTTCTCTCACAAAACTATTGCGTTCCCCCGAGAAACTTTGTGTTCTCTCACAAAACTATTGCATTTCCCTGAGAAACTTTGTGTTCTCTCACAAAACTATTGCGTTCCCCCGAGAAACTTTGTGTTCTCTCACAAAACTATTGCATTTCCCTGAGAAACTTTGTGTTCTCTCACAAAACTATTGCGTTCCCCCGAGAAACTTTGTTCTCTCACAAAACTATTGCGTTTCCCTGAGAAACTTTGCGTTCACTTGCAAAACTATTGCGTTTCCCTGAGAAGCTATTGCGCTCCTCCGAGAAACTTTTGCGTTCACTTGCAAAACTATTGCGTTCCCCCGAGAAACTTTGTGTTCTCTCACAAAACTATTGCATTTCCCTGAGAAACTTTGTGTTCTCTCACAAAACTATTGCGTTCCCCCGAGAAACTTTGTTCTCTCACAAAACTATTGCGTTCCCCTGAGAAACTTTGCGTTCACTTGCAAAACTATTGCGCTCCTCCGAGAAACTTTTGCGTTCACTTGCAAAACTATTGCGTTCCCCCGAGAAACTTTGTTCTCTCACAAAACTATTGCGTTCCCCTGAGAAACTTTGCGTTCACTTGCAAAACTATTGCGCTCCTCCGAGAAACTTTTGCGTTCACTTGCAAAACTATTGCGTTCCCCCGAGAAACTTTGTGTTCTCTCACAAAACTATTGCGTTCCCCCGAGAAACTTTGTGTTCTCTCACAAAACTATTGCGTTCCCCTGAGAGACTATTGCGTTCCCCTGAGAAACTTTGCGTTCACTTGCAAAACTATTGCGTTCCTCCGAGAAACTTTTGCGTTCACTTACAAAACTATTGCGTTCCCCCGAGAAACTTTGTGTTCTCTCACAAAACTATTGCGTTCCCCTGAGAAACTATTGCGTTCCCCTGAGAAACTTTGCGTTCACTTGCAAAACTATTGCGTTCCTCCGAGAAACTTTGTGTTCACTTACAAAACTATTGCGTTTCCCTGAGAAGCTATTGCGCTCCTCCGAGAAACTTTTGCGTTCACTTACAAAACTATTGCGTTTCCCTGAGAAGCTATTGCGTTCCTCCGAGAAACTTTGTGTTCACTTACAAAACTATTGCGTTCCTCCGAGAAACTTTTGCGTTCACTTACAAAACTATTGCGTTCCCCCGAGAAACTTTGTGTTCTCTCACAAAACTATTGCGTTCCCCTGAGAAACTATTGCGTTCCCCTGAGAAACTTTGCGTTCACTTGCAAAACTATTGCGTTCCTCCGAGAAACTTTGTGTTCACTTACAAAACTATTGCGTTTCCCTGAGAAGCTATTGCGCTCCTCCGAGAAACTTTTGCGTTCACTTACAAAACTATTGCGTTTCCCTGAGAAGCTATTGCGTTCCTCCGAGAAACTTTTGCGTTCACTTACAAAACTATTGCGTTTCCCTGAGAAGCTATTGCGCTCCTCCGAGAAACTTTTGCGTTCACTTGCAAAACTATTGCATTCCCCCGAGAAACTTTGTGTTCTCTCACAAAACTATTGCGTTCCCCCGAGAAACTTTGTGTTCTCTCACAAAACTATTGCGTTCCCCTGAGAAACTTTGTGTTCTCTCACAAAACTATTGCGTTCCCCTGAGAAACTTTGCGTTTCCATCGCAAAACTATTGCGTTCCTCCGAGAAACTTTTGCGTTCACTTGCAAAACTATTGCGTTCCTCCGAGAAACTTTTGCGTTCACTTGCAAAACTATTGCGCTCCTCCGAGAAACTTTTGCGTTCACTTGCAAAACTATTGCGCTCCTCCGAGAAACTTTTGCGTTCACTTACAAAACTATTGCGTTTCCCTGAGAAACTTTGTGTTCACTTACAAAACTATTGCGTTTCCCTGAGAAACTTTTGCGTTCACTCGCAAAACTATTGCGCTCCTCCGAGAAACTTTTGCGTTCACTCGCAAAACTATTGCGCTCCTCCGAGAAACTTTTGCGTTCACTCGCAAAACTATTGCATTCCCCTGAGAAACTTTGCGTTCACTTGCAAAACTATTGCGTTTCCCTGAGAAACTTTTGCGTTCACTTGCAAAACGATTACGTTCCTCCGAGAAACTTTTGCGTTCACTCGCAAAACTATTGCGTTCCTCCGAGAAACTTTTGCGTTCACTTGCAAAACTATTGCGTTCCTCCGAGAAACTATTGCGTTCACTTGCAAAACTATTGCATTCCTCCGAGAAACTTTGTGTTCTCTCGCAAAACTA
Organism: Chanodichthys erythropterus; assembly: GCF_024489055.1. Lineage (NCBI taxonomy): Eukaryota > Metazoa > Chordata > Actinopteri > Cypriniformes > Xenocyprididae > Chanodichthys > Chanodichthys erythropterus. The sequence continues at coordinate 39,069,363 of NC_090238.1, read as the reverse complement.
TTGCATTTCCCTGAGAAACTTTGCGTTCACTCGCAAAACGATTACGTTCCTCCGAGAAACTTTGCGTTCTCTCGCAAAACTATTGCGTTTACCTGAGAAACTTTTGTGTTCCCCCGAGAAACTTTGCAAAACGCAAAACTTTTGCGAGCAAACGCAAAGTTTCTTGGGGGAACGCAAAAGCATTGACTTATGCTATTTCCTGCCGTCTTAATTTTTTCTATCGCCATGTCCCTTTAGGGGCTCTGTACTATTTTAACTTTTTAACGCTATTTGCACTTAGTGCAAAATGTCTGCCAAATATAAATGTTTATGGGCTTAAAGTTGCAGTTTAATTACTCAAACGCATTCAGACAGATGTCTTTGTCTATCTGCATTAAACTTATTTGAAGTATTACCACAAATATCATATTTACTAGCAATGCCAAGGTCATGGGTTCGATTCAAAATGCATGAACTGATCGCAAACATACTTAGAATGCAATGGAAGTCAGTTTGGATAAAAGCATCTGCCAAATGCTTAAATGTAGTTTTAGTCAGTATCATTAATTTCCACTTGAAGACTCGCACACACACTCAGTGCCGCAGTGCTGTGTGAATGCATCTGCACGCCTGTGTCACGGGCTCAGGAGCTTCCGCTGCGCGTTCAAGTGTTTATATGAGCAGCTTTATGGGCCTGTGTTAGTGTTCGAGGGATTAGAGAAGGATGTACAGTGATTCTTCACCGCACGCGCCTGCAGCTCTTCTGAGGCAGTAAATGTTACAGTAGTGCTGGTAAATTACATCATTACAGTCGCGCTGCTCAGCCGTGACATCTGTGGCTGCTACTGCGTTTCTGTGTTTTATCAAACATTTTGATTGTTTGATAGCAGACCAGTTCTGTGAGCTCGAAAATACTGGCGAGCCAGAGTCATTTTTCTATCGTTAATACACTACTATAGTTATTGAACAAACAAGTTCTGTGCCTCTAATGATTAAAGAACTTTCTAAGAATAATGGTAAAAAACGTTTTCTCCCAAGATTTTATTCATCAGTTATGTATAATATTCCAAGAATTATGTTCTAAGAAAATGCTAGCAACATGTTAATTCATGCTAGCAATGTGCTAAAACATGTTACCAATATGTTAATTCATGTTACCAATGTGCTAAAACATGCTAGCAACATGCTATTTCATGTTACCAATGTATTAAAACATGTTAAGAAAGTCTTAAACTATTTGGTAAGACATCCAAAAACATGATAACATGTTAATTCATGTTTACCAATGTGCTAAAACATGCTAGCAGCATGATAAATCATGCTATCAAAATGCTAATTCATGTTTACGATGTGCTAATTCATGCTACCAACATGTTAATTCATGTTACCAATGTGTTAAACATGTTAGCAACATTCTAGTTCATAACAACGAGGTTAAAAGAATGCTAAATAATGGTAGCAATGCAGTAAATAATGCAAGCAGTGTGCTAATTCATGTTAGCAACATGTTAATTCATGTTACCAATGTATGCTAAAACATGTTACCAACATGCTAATTCATGCTAACAATGTGGTAAACATGTTAACAGCATGCTAATTCATGCTAGCAACATGTTAATTCATGCTACCAATGTGTTAAAACATGTTAGCAACATTCTAATTCATAGTAACAAGGTTAAAACCTGTTAGCAAAATGCTAATTCAATGCTAACAATGTGGTAAACATGTTAGCAGGCTTATTCTAGCTAGCAACATGTTATTTCATGCTACCAATGTGTTAAAACATGTTAGCAACATTCTAATTCCTAGTAACAAGGTTAAATCCTGTTAGCAAAATGCTAATTCATGCTAACAATTTGGTAAACATGTTAACAGGATGCTAAATAATATTTGCAATGCGATAAATCATACTAGCAACATGTTAAATAATGCTAACAGCATGCACAATCATGCTAGCAATGTGCTAATTCACACTAGCAATGTACTAAAACATGCTACAAAAGACATGCTAACAACATGATAAAACTTTTGAACTTTGTCAAGCAACATAAAAGTTTGTCCCAACAAAGTTTCTAGTTGTCACAATGTTTTCTGCTAACATCACAAAAACATTCAGCAAACATAAATGACATCATAAAGATGTTCCTATGTTTGTTCTAAGAATACATCCGCTTGTTGGAGAAATTGTTAGTGGCGGTATGAATTGATGACAATATCTATGATAATCAGCTAACCTAGCTAGTTCTTTTTATTTTTGCTGTTTTATTTGATTTTAAATATCTGTTAGTGAGAAGAATAACAATTTTTAAACATGTGAGATGAAACATTTGAGCCTCACCATATCAACATCCTAGTGTAGACTTCACCAGATGACCTTCATAACCTTCATAAACTCTGATAAATGAAAGTCAGTTAGAGTGTGGAGGAGGCTGCTGGGATATGTATCCTCTTATCAGGCTGTATTGCCCGAAATAAGTTTTTTTTTCCCTCAGGATAAAGGATTGGAAACTCAGACTCTTTAAAGTCTCCCTCGGCCTGTTTGTGTTGCTCGTGTTTCTCAGCAACAGCAGAAACCAAATAATTCTCGTCCTCGATACTGGAGTCTGAGAGAGTCCTTCAGAAATACTTCAGTCTCAGTGTCTTCACTTTTATGGAGTTACAGCAAAAACCTCAAAGTAGAAATAAACTAATGCTGTTTGCCTTTTCACATCTGTTCCTCCATCAGTGTTATTTTAAGAGCGCTTGACCCATGTTCTCAAACACTGACCGATGTGTGTGTGTGTGTTTTACAGTAATAACACGCTCTGGAGTTCACTGGAAGAGCCCGATATCATAAACACCAAAGAGTTTGAGGATCTGTTCTCTAAAGCTGCCGTACAAGCCAAGAAGAAACCGCTGTCAGACACGTACGAGAAGAAGAACAAAGCCAAAAAGGTGCGTCACAGCCATGACAAATAATGAGAGTGATATCTTTGCTGTTTGTACATAACAGTCAGAAGATTTCTGCATACTTCCTGTAAAGATGCTTTGTGTGTTAACCCTCTGGAGTCTGAGGCTGATTTGGGGCCCTGGAGAAGTTTTGACATGCCCTGACATTTGTGCTTTTTTCAGTTGTTCATAAACATATTATTGACAAAAGTGTCATTACACTGTATTCAGCACAAACTAGGCTACAATAATATGTGAGGAACATGTATGTACATGTTTGTGTTTTTGAAGGAATAACGTTTATGCGTGGTTATTGAAAAAACAAAAAAACGTAAGTCACTGAAATAAGGCCAAAAATTGTATATTAAATCTGTGTTCACAAGACTTCTGGGTATTGGAGGTTGTAAGCTAGAGTTTTTGCTTCAAAATTATGTAAAAATTATGCCTACTTTTTCATATAAAACAATATATTGATTTAGTTTTTGTAAGACACTTTTTGTAAGAAACACAGTATGCGAGGAGGCGTGAATCATCACGAATAATGGGCCATTTACACCTGAGAATACAAAAGAATCACATAAAGAACCTCTAATGGTGCTGCATAATAATGAGGCCTTTCAGTCAGGTAGGCTGTGAAAAAAACCTCTGTAATCATGTCTCAGCTCAATTTAAAATAATGGTATTCTATTATATTCTTTAAAATATAATGTATTTCTGTGATGCAAAAAGTCTGAATATGGGTTTTTAGTTTAAAAGCATGCACATTTGGAGAAATATTGGATTCTCATATTTTTATGTCAATTTTCTATACAGAGGAGTTATATTTATTCTATATTCATTGTCTTCACTATGAGCGCTGGTGTTTTCAATTCATACTCTCTGTGCACATTTAGTACACAAATTATTCTAAAGAAGAAGAGGACATATCAGGAACTAACAGCATGTTCTTCCAGAGGTTGCTAACCGTGGCTTTTACATACAGATAAACACTTTTCAAGACAATAAATACACGATTGAGATGATGAATGCATGTATTGACTGAATTTGCGTCTGAATAGCGCTGGCTCCGTGGGCGTGGCCGCATTAGCGGATAATGAGCTGAAACACGGACTTCTAACATGTGTCTCTTTTCATACAGATTACATAAACACAGAAGGTTTGTTTTAGATTTGACTTACATGATTTAAAACCTGACATCTTAACGTTTTTTTAGACATAAGTGTAATTTATCTGTGATTAGTATTCACTAAGTTACAGTTCATTTTCTGAGAACTATCAGATAAAACTTTGTTCAGAGGGAGAGGACAGATCACGCATCATTTTAGTTTTCTTTATTTTACAAAAAGCACAACATTGTGTTTTTACTCTGAGTGTACACAAATAAAAGAAGATATTCTATAGTTTCAATTGATATATTACTTATGTCTCTATGACAAAAAATGACAGAGTATTTTAAATCTGTTTTGCTGCAATGTAAAAAAAACCTGCAAAACGCGCCGGCACGTTTTCAGACCTTGGGGAGTTAACATGAATACATCGAGTGTTTATAGCTTGTACTTAAAGGAAGCCACATCGTTTTCACCACTAGAGGGCGTTTCAGGCACATTCTGTGTCTCCCTACCAAACCCGATAACCAAAAAGTCATGAAAGTGAAGTTGCGCTGGTCTTTTCTTCTCTATTGTGTCGTATATACGAGTGAAACTGCTTCGCAAACAAGAACAAATGTAGGGCGGGGCTTGATTTTGTCTGTGGGGAATTGATTGGATGGTTGTGGTTTGCTATTGGTGGATCTCATGTGAGTGACAGGTTGCCCCGCCCTCATCATCAGAGAAGAGAAGCGATGCAACGCGCAATATGGCGGAATAAGTCCCGCCTTCTAAATAAGAGCCAATCGCGATTGGTAAATGTCATGATTCGAGTATTTAGAAAGAAAAGTTGTCGTCAGATTTCATTGGTGATTTCAAATATGAAATTTAATCGAAAGCTTGAGAATTTGATGTTTCTGCATTCAGAGAGATTGGAGCTGCACCTGCATGCCCGAGAGGAGTTTCTAAGATAATATTATCAATTGAGCCTGAGTTTTTTTGGTCTGAGAGTTTGTATGGAGTGTACAAATGATTTTGAGCTTTACTGTTTGAGTACATGTTGAATAAACTGGCTTTATTCAAGTCAAATATTTTGGTGGGATCAGGTAGAAATGACCCTTTCAGCAGTATCTGCAGTGTGTTTTCTCTGTACAGTGCAGTTGTGAGTGTAATGACTGATTGTGCAGGTCAGCACTGGACTGGCGTCCAAGAAGACCCAAAACAGTCCAGACACACCTGATCAATCAGCTGGGGCTCCACGTCGCCGGAGTGTGTGTGTGTGTGTGTGTGTGTGTGTGTGGTCACTCTGGGCTTCTGCTACATGAGCATCAGATGTCGCTCCTGTCGAGTCTTTGCTGGTCTGTTTCAACAAACTCTGAGAGACTTAATTCTGCTCCTCTCTCTAGCTAACAGGAACATTCTCAGAACTTTGTTTAACTTTTAAGGTTCTCTCAAAGTTATGAACAAACCTTCTTCCAGTAACATTAATCCAATGTTTGTTCAAAGTTATCTGGTCTTTTATAATTTTCTGAAAATGTTAGCACAAAAATATATCGTACTCTGCCCTCCAAACATTTGGAAACACCTTAGAAAAGTGGGGTTTTGGACAATATTGGCATGAATCCTTTTTACTTTGTGATAATTATGCACTGATAAGGGACAACACAAACTACGAAAACATATTATATTACATAAACAGTTTATACATATAAAAAACTTCATAAAAATATCCAGCATTTGCAGCTATCTGACCTAAACTGGGTTCTGATTGGTTCATTGTATTCTAAACTTAATTGTCAATCAGTTGTTGAAGATATTCAGGTGTGCTGACCCAAAAGTCTCTTACACACCCGGGCCAAGTTTAATCCAGTAACCAGCATCACAGCTGGCAAAGGGGCGTGTCTGACTTTGACATATATATATTGCCATTATTATGTAATCAAAATGAAAATTATTATTGCTGGTCTTCACTGATAATGTCGAGTTACTGTAATGTATTTGCACCAAAAAATGATAAGAATTTATGCTGATATCATCCAAAAACACACTTTAGTTGGACATATGTCTAACATTTTTTAAATGTTTCAAAATGTTCAGAGAACATTCAAAAGTAACGTTCCCACAGTGTTTGAAGAATGATGAAATTGAATGTTCCCTTCAATAGCATAACCCCAAATAAACATTTACAAAACTCTTAAAATACAATAGAATAAAGAGGCAAATGAAATTTTTCAGGTGGGTAATAAGCTGAAAAAGAGCTAAATTTGGTACTCACAAACCTGCCTGAAACCTGCGGGAATGACTAAATGATGCACAATACAAGCACTATTCAACCGGCGCGAATCAGTCGAGTGAGTGCGAGGAGGCGTGTGTGTCAGTTCGCCATCGGAGAGAAGAGAGAATGAGAATTTTATCGGTGTATCAATACTGCAGATCCTTCGAATGAGACGCTAAACCGAGGTCCTGACTTTCTGTGGCAGCATTAATGTCGTTCACGAATAATTTTCGTCAACAGCATTTATTCACAGACGAAAACGAGACGATGACTAAGTAAAAAAGAGTTTTGAATGACTAAAACTATGATACAAATCTACTCTCGTTTTCATCAACGAATAAAAACGAGACACAAATGATACAAAGTTATGGAAAGATATCCTGTGTAGAAGATCTGCACATTTGAATTGTAAACAAAACGTGGCGCTGTTTTTATTCGTTGACGAAAATGAGAGTAGATTTTCGCCATAGTTTTAGTCATGTTCTAGATGGTTGTAAGAAAACATATTTTATCACCTGAATGAGCAGCCTGCTACAGTGCAGAGTGCCTACATTTCAAAATAAGAGTCATGGTGTATTTTGGGCTCATTTATAGTTAAAAATCACGCATTATAGCCTACGTTTTTTTTCCTGGTCATTATTGTTATTTTGTTGACACAATGTACTGTATTTAATTTTCCATTTAATTCATAAACTATAGCTTCTGCCACAGGAAGGAAACACTAAGGAGATTATTTTACACATAATTCAGTGTAGATTTTATAAGTATCAGGGTTATTATAGTTAACTAAACCTAAAACCATAAAAAGCTTCATTACTTGAAACTGAGCTTAGCTTAATTTTATGTACTAAAATATCTAAAACAGAAAAATAAAACTATATAGACATCTAAAAGCCAGAACTAAAAGACATAAACACAAAAATTACTAAAATTTGTAGCTAAAATAACAATAAAAGCTAAAAAATTTAATCAAATCAAAAATTTTAAAAACTAGGCTAGTCCATGACAAGTACTGAATTGAGTTCTCTTTCTTGTCTTTTTGCACTTGAACAGTCAAAAACACACAATTATGTTAAAATATCTGAGTAAAGTAACAGTTGGTTATATCTGGATGCATGTCACTGTACTGGATCTGTGAGTTATTGAGAAATGCTTAGTTGATGCATTACAATTTAACTGAATCCTTTAGATTTTAGTCTACTGTAGATCTACTGATATATCGTCGACTAAAACTAAAACAATTTCCAATGACTAAAATATGACTAAATGGCATTTTAGTCAAAAGACTGACTAAAACTTTCAAAATACACACTGCTCTGTGGTCATTAAAAATCCCAGGATATCCTTTGAAAAAGAGTAGTTTAACCCCGGCATCCTGGCCAAATTTGCAAAAAAGACAATATAGACATATTTTTTCTTTAAAAACTAATAAAAATGGCAAAATCACCCTACAAAATTACTAAAACGTGATTTACATCCAGGAATTTATTGATTAAATGTGTAGTTTATGCGCATGTTTTCTCACTGAATAATAGAAAATAGCCGCTTCTATTGAGCGCATTTGTTTTGGTATTTCCATCCAGTGTTTATTATGCAATATCCCAAAATTTGCATAAAAATATGTGAATGAGTTTTCGAGAGAAATGACACTAAATAAAGGCACTTGGTTAGTTGTGATGTGAATCACATCCATCACCCGTCTTTATGGAGTACAAGCGCGTGTGAGAGCATCTCTCGTGATCGCAGGTATCTGTTGTTCAGACGTCTGATCCTCACAGCTGAAGTGTATCTGAAATGCAGAATTGCACAAATAATGACTAACTGCATGAGGTTGAGTCAGTGTTGCTGTGTTGAGCTGGTCGTGACGCTCAAACAAACAGAGCAACGGTTTAAAAGCGCCAGTGTTTACAGCTGTTTACTTAGTTCATTCTGCAAGAAAGTATTAGAGCATCCAAAACATCTCCAACATCACCTTTAACCCTTGAATTACTGTCGTTTCTCATAGATGAACTTCGTTTTGCAATGAGAGCTGCAGGCTTTTCTGATTTTTAACACAAAAGTAATATTATTTCAAGTGAATTAGGATCAATGCATTTTTATGAGCGAGTATCCACTTCTAAGGGAAATCACTGATTCGTTATGAAGCGACAGTGAAAAGGTTAATAGATGCTGGAACTCTCTTGTTTTGGCAGGACGATGCAAATTTTCTGAAAGAATGGCTAAACACAAGCGACACGTTTGCAGATCCATCATTTATGTGTGTGTTTACACGTTCTGAATCACCCTTCTGAGAATCCGGCCTCCAGGAAAGCCAGACGGGTCTGGAGTCGATGTTCTGACGGTGCAATATAGCAGGATCCGACGGGCCGATAGCGAGCGTCAGGTGTGTCGGGACGTGATCAATACTGCTGCTGTCTCACGTGTGGCGTCGCGTCTGAGAGCTCAGAGTGATGACAGCGCAGGCGTGTTTGCCTTCACGCGTGCAACAGCTCTGTGAGCTAATTAACAGAAGTGGGGTTTTTTCCAAACGTGAAAGTGAATATGAATTCATCAGTTACAGAAATGCTTTATATGTATATGTAAGAAATATTTTACATACAATTAAACAAATATATAAAAATACTTTAAAAAACGCCTCTGATTGGCTGTGGCGTTCAAGAAATAAACAGATGTGTTTGTGATCGGCTGCGTTGCTCAAAGCTGCAAAACACGTTGTAAATAATTTAATTTAATTAATTTATTTGTTAATAGCACTTGAACACTGTATATGTGATCATATACGCAGCCAACGGATGACTGACCGAAACGGATTCTGCATCAGTTGCGTAAAAAAAAAGTTAACTAAACTGAAAACTGAAAACATTAATCGCATGTGTTAACGTGTTAATTTTGATAGAATTTAAGAATTTATATATGTATACACTACCAGTCAAAGACTATTTTTAATGTTTTTTAAGCTCTTATGCTCATTAAGGGCTGCATTTATTTCATAATAAATACAGGAAAAACAATAAGATTGTGAAAAAAATATGTTCTATTTTAATATACTTTAAAATGTAATTTATTCCTGTGATCAAAGCTGAATTTTCAGCATCATTACTGAATTTTCGGTGTCACATGATCCTTCAGAAATCATTGTAATATGATGATTTATTATCAATGTTGGAAACAGTGCTGTTTAATATTTTATAACCTGTGATAGTTTTTCAGGATTCTTTGATGAATAAAAAGTTTAAAAAAATATCAGCATTTATTTAAAATTCTTTTCTAACAATATACATGACCGTTCAAAAGTTAAAAAAAAAAAAATTCTCCTTTTTTTTTGAAAGAAATTAATACTTTTATTCAGCATGGATGTGTTAAATTGATAAAAAGTGATAGTAAAGATGTATATTGTTAGAAAAGATTTATATTTTTAATAAATGCTGTTCTTTTTAACCTTTTATTCATCAAAGAATCCTGAAAAACTATCACAGGTTATAAAATAATATTAAGCAGCACAACTGTTTCCAACACTGATAATAAATCATCATATCAGAATGATTTCTGAAGGATCATGTGACACTGAAGACTGGAGTAATGATGCTGAAAATTCAGCTTTGATCACAGAAATAAATTATATTTTAAAGTATATTCAAATAGAAAACCACAATTTTAAATTGTAATAATATTTCACAGTATTACTGTTTTTTCTGTGTTTATTATGAAATAAATGCAGCCTTAATGAGCATAAGAGCTTCAAAAACATTAAAAATAGTCATGTTTCCAAACTTTTGACTGGTAGTGATTATTTATATATATATAATGTGAGAAATATATATGTATGTGTGTGTACATTTAAATGTGTACAAGTAAAATGTTTTATTTTATATATTTTAAGTTTTTTATATATTTTTTAAACATTTAAAATATTTTTTAAATTTATATATATGCTTGCAATTAAATGTGCACAATTAAAATATTTTATTATTTTGTATATTTTAAGTATTTTTTTTAAACATTTAAAATATTTCCTACAGTTTTATATACATAATACATTTTAGAACGTTTTTTATTATTATTATTATTATTTTAGCGTCCGAGTCTGTTGGGAGAGGTGAGGACATCTGTGAGTGTGTGTGTGTTTTAATCTGTGCACATATTATGTAAATCAGATGCTGGTGTGTGTGTTTGTGCCGGACACATGTAGATAATATGGAAATCGCGCTCTTCAAAGTGTGCGGAAAGCCGTCTATCAGCAGCGCAGCTCTCCCAAAAACAATCAATTGGGAATCAGCGGAGGGCAGGGTCAAACACGACGGCTAATTTGTGTCATGTGTTCGGATGCATCCGCTGCACGGATTCTTGGCGCCTTTTCTCGCTCCTGATTATCATATCAAAGTGCGGCGGGATGACATGAGGGGGCGGAGCCTCCGTCATCTCCGTCTGCTCACTGGACGAGCTCTAATGACTAACATGTGGCTTTCAGGAGAACATGTGTCCGAATATTTGTGCGTATAAGACGTCAGAATAATACTGGAGTCAGGAGCTGTGTGTGTCTGTGTGTGTGTGTGTGTGTGTGTGTGTGTGTGTGTGTGTGTGTGTGTGTGTGTGTGTGTGTGTGTGTGTGTGCTGTTGTAATATTCAATTGTTGAAGTTGAGTTCATTCTACTAAAAAAACTGCAGAAATTACTCCAACTTTATTTATTTATTTATTTTGCATATTTATTTATCTATTAATTAGTTAAATAAATAAACAATTAATTAATTAATTTTCTTCTTCTCTCTTCTTTCGGTCCTTTCTGTGGTGTTTCTCTCGTCTCGTCTCGTCTGTAATCACACGGCCAGATGAATCATTATTAATATGTGAGTTGAACTGTAATAATGCTGCTTAAACACACTGACATTTGAATTGTTTCTGACTTGAAGCCTTTAATGCTCTGTTTATTGGTCATCTATTTAAAATTCCAGAATTCATAAACTTCAGCTCATGGTACAGTGTAATATTAATGTTTATTGCAGTGGATACTTGGTGATTTAACTGGTGTGAGTGTTTCCGAAACTGCTGATCTACTGGGATTTCACACAACCATCTCTAGGGTTTACAGAGAATGGTCTGAAAAAGAGAAAATAATGTCTTGTTGATGCCAGAGGAGAATAAACTGACTGGTTCAGCTGATACTCAAATAAACACTCAAGACTGGAAGACGTTCCCTGATCTGATGAGTCTGGATTTCTACTGCATCATTCAGATGGAAGAGTCAGAATTTGGTGTAAACAACATGAAAGCATGGATCATCCTGTCTTGTAATGGTGTGAGAATGTTTTCTTGGTACACTTTGGGCCTCTTTATTGAGCATCTTTTGAGTATTGTTGCTGACCATGTCCAGTCTACCCATCTTCACATCATCTCAAACTTGATGTGAAGCCCACAAATCTGCATCAGCTGATATCATGACAATATGGAGGAAAATCTCTCTGGTTTAGTTCACTTCAGAATAAAATTTCCTGGTAATTTACTCATCCAAGATGTTCTTTCTTCAGTGGAAAAGAAATGAAGGTTTTTGATGAAAACATTCCAGGATTTTTCTCCATATAGTGGACTTCACTGGGGTTCAACGGGTTGAAGGTCCAAATGTCAGTTTCAGTGCAGCTTCAAAGAGCTCTACATGATCCCAGACGAGGAATAAGAGTCTCATCTAGAGAAACCATCGGACATTTACTAAAAAAAATTAAAAAATTATATACTTTTTAACCACAAATGCTCGTCTTGCTCTGCTCTGTAACGTTTCTGCTTGTTTGCAATGCAATTGTAAATAAAGATCTGGTGTTTGAATAAGTACAGCGTTTTCTGTGATGCTCCACGCATGACGTAATCACAGAAGTACCGACCCAGTGTTTACAAAGAGAACGTCAAAGTCAAACGGGCTTTACAAAAAAGGTAAAACAATGATGTTGGAGGAGAAAATTAGATTTTCGCCTTACCGCAGTATTTACGTCTTCGTCACATGACCTTTCCAACATGATTACGTCATGCGTGGAGCATCACAGAAAACGCTGTACTTATTCAAACACCAGATCTTTATTTACAATTGCATTGCAAACAAGCAGAAACGTTACAGAGCAGAGCAAGGCGAGCATTTGTGGTTAAAAAGTGTATAAATTTGTATTTTTTTAGCAAATGTCCGATGGTTTCTCTAGATGAGACTCTTATTCCTCGTCTGGGATCATGTAAAGCTCTTTTAAGCTGCACTGAAACTGACATTTGGACCTTCAACCCGTTGAACCCCAGTGAAGTCCACTATATGGAGAAAAATCCTGGAATGTTTTCCTTCATTTCTTTTCCACTGAAGAAAGAAAGACATGATGGATGACATGGAGGAGACTAAATTATCAGGAAATGAATTAAAGTGAACTAATCCTTTAAGTTTTACACATATTTCTCAGTAACGTTTAATCAGATTACAGTGCAGTGATACGAGAGAGCGGTTCTGTCTGTATCTCTGCTCACATGAGTAATGAACGCTCACTTCACCTGCCGTAACGCAATACTCACTTCTAAAGCCCCGTCGCGCTGGTTCCCACTGAACGCCGCAGTAGCTTAACGACCGCAATGCCGTCGCTACCTAATGAAGAAGACCGAAACATTAAGTTTTAGAGCGGGTCTTTACCGTGCCAACACTGTTGTGGCCTTTATGAGGGAATTCAGTCATTAGTAATTGTGACCATGTGTAGGTACAAATAAAAATCCTGTGAATTTATAGTTCGTTATAAAATCTCCTCTGTGCTCGTCCAGACCTCAATGATGCCCTTTTATGGTGCCGTTTTCTCACAGCGAGGTCCTGATTGTGACAGCATCACATGTGAGCGTTTGATGTTTCTGCTTGTTATAGATGAAGGCACATGACGTGACTCCTGAAACAGCTTTATCACGACAGCATCATAGACAGTGGTAATTATGAGCATCTTTTGTTTCTTGCAGATCATCAAGCTGCTGGATGGCAAACGCTCTCAGGCCGTGGGAATATTAATATCCAGCCTGCACCTGGAGATGAAGGACATTCAGCACGGTGAGATCTCCAACACCTTCACTTTATTACTGTTATTGAACCACAGATCTTCGCTCTCGTGAACCATACGTCACAGATGGACCATCACTTCTCTCTGTTTCTGCATCTATTTTCCGGTTGGATCTTTGAGAGGTGTGTGTGTGTGTGTGTGTGAGTGCAGTTGTCCGAGCGCCTGCATGTCTGATCCTGCTGGCAGGTTGATTTGTTTATTGTAGCCGGTGACTGTCTCCACAGCGCCAACACGAGCAACACCTCCTTAATGATCTGAGAGTGTCACACACACACACACACACACACACACACACGCACGCACGCACGCACGCACGCACGCACGCACGCACGCACGCACACACACACAGCAGTAGCTTGATTAAAATGATATCAGATGATTTATTTGATATGTATGGTACAAGTAGAACTTTAGAATGGAATATTGATTTTAATTTTGCAAAAATAATGAAAAAGCATGAAATTGCTTTGAATGAAAATAGATTTAAAAAGAGAATTATTAATAAATAAATAAATAAATACAATTATTTTTATTATTAAAATGAATGAAAACACAATCATATTAGTAATAATAATATGAATAAAATAGAACTCAGAATGGAATATTATGTAAATTAAAGACCAAGTATGAAATGGAGATTCTTTTGAATGCAGATTTGCAAGGCGCCATTTTAAAAAATAATTATTATTTTTTATTAATAAATACATAAATTAAATGTATTATTAAAATTAATAAATAAGACCATGATTTAATAAAATATAAAATATTCATAATAATAAAAATTAATAAATATAATAATAAATTCATATAATGACTTCTGAAACGACAAATGATGCACGGACGCTGTGTGAGATCTGAATGAGTCTGACGCTGCTGGATAGAAACACACAAACTGACAGAGTCACATGATCAGTGACACTCATTTTCACATAGAAATAGAGCACAGTCTGAAATATCTATAAATTGTCTGTATGAAATGGCTGTTCATAACTTTAAGTCAGTTGATTGGTCTAACTGTATTCAGAAAAGTAAGAAAAGTTAGTCAGACTGTTACTAATAAAACCACTCAGATTAAAATGACAGAAAATAACCCCAAAAACACACATTTAAACCTGGAATTAAACATTACAAACAGAAAACGTGTGATGTAGAAATCTTTATTCGGGTCAATGACAAGGTCATTTTTTGGCCTTAATAATAATAATAATAATAAAAAACAAAGATATGAAATCCAAAGTATGTAAGGTAGTACAACTAGATCTCTTTCATTGAATCCAGAAGGTTTTAATTATATTTTTCTACATATAAAAGTATTTTAAAGATTTTGAAGTGTCAAAAAGTCATTCGGTTTAACCATCCAAAGGCCGATACAGCCATTTAATTTGTGATCTTAAAATGTAATAAATGTATATATTTTTATTCTGACATGATTTTATATCATCATATATCGACATGATATTAAATTATGTGTAGAAGTCTTTGCTTTGTTATGAGAAAGAATGTCCGGAAAAATTAATTTCATTGACGTCATTCGGAGTAACCGATATAAAGGGACCATTCTGGATCAAGTCATACAGTCAGTATCATGTGACAGGATGTGACATCATTCAGACACCTGCACAGGACCACATGGTCGTGAAGCAAAGTAACTAACTCTCTCTTGTTCATACGCATGTCCCGGAACATCAGGTCATTCGGTACAACCGCTATAAAACATGGAAAATGTTGTAATATTTTAAGAACTTGTACTAAATATAAAATGTTTGATTTTCCTTTTGTTAGATATCAGCCTGTTAGCATTGATTGAAAATATCGTCATTCTCTAAAACCGAAATTTTGGTTAAACCAAATGACTTTTGTTTGGTGACAAATTTCGTCTGTCTTGTAAAAAATGACAAAATCAGTGTTAATTGATTATAAAAACCACATAATCTCATCGATAACACTTAATAAAACTTCAAAATTAATTATATCTCCATTATGTTTTTTAAACCTTATTCATCAATGACACAAATATATCAGACTTTCATATTTTAGTGTGAAAATAACCTCAATATTCACACTGAGACACATTTAAACCTGCAAACAAACACAAACGTTTCAAACAGAAAAGCGAAGCTATCAGACCTTCACCTCCGGTGTGTTTTTGCGGTTGTTTTCTCTCTGTGACCCTGAGCGGATCTGCTGGGAAGCGGCAGGAATAATGAGGATGGTGTTTGTTTCTCCTCTATATTGCAGCTGTTCTGACGGTGGATCACTCTGTGGTGGATCTGGAGACCATCGAAGCTTTATATGAAAATGTGAGTACATAAAGAAACCCGAGAGCGAGGAAGAATGTTGACGAGATTAACACCTGACTTCTTTATTCACTTTCTACAGTCCTTGATTTAACAGCACCAGCTGTTCATCTCATCAATAAAACTGCCTTCATTATTTCATTAAACATTAATTGTGTGTGTGTTACTAACTCTGAGTCTCGATTTTAGAGGCTGTGTCTAAATTATATACATATCTTTATGCTTTACATCTGTAGTGAGCCAGTTATCTGAAGGACTAGTCATCTAGTTAGTCGATCGTGATTGGTTCATGTAATATAAGGTTGCTGAACGGACTAATGTTGCTCATAATGCTTCATAATGTTTGCAGAGAGCTCAGACTGATGAACTGGAGAAGATCAGGAAACATTACGAGACGTCTAAAGAAGATGAAGTGAAACTCCTGGATAAACCTGAACAGTACGTCCTTCAAACGCTCTTTCATTGAATGTGTCGTGAGTCAGATCACAGGTTTGAGGATATTAGGACAATAACTTCAGTTATAATCTTAAATCTTAATTATCATTCCAAGAGTCTTATATTTGGGGACAGAAAAACAGGAATTGCGATATGCCTTAATGTGATGATTAAACTTCAAAAAGTAATGATTTAATTAAATAAATGTGAGCGCTGCATGTTCATTTTAAATTAATGCTAATAATCATATTTCCCATTCAGTCGGTCACGTTCGACGTACGTCGGACAGACCGACGAATAGGAATCTCGCTAGAGAGGCCAATCTACTTCGAGTGTAACTAAACGAGCCAATGCACATTGGCATGCAATCATATGCATCAGCTGCTCGCCTCGCAGCGCGGGTATATAATGAGCAGCAGGTGCGTTGCAGCTTCAGCTTTTCGCTTCGGAGCCGAACGGTGTTTGTTCCTGTTCTCTGCAAGCGAGTGTCTGCTAGAAGACGAGTCAAGCTTTTGGTTGAACTTCTCTTTTTTTTTCCGAGTGCGGGCGAACAGCACAGCAGCGGGGTCGACGTCCTCTCTTTTTCTGTTTCGTTTGCCGTTTTTGAGCAAATAGCTGTTTGACAGCGTCAGAAGGCTGTTCTCACGGCCGGTACGGTGCGCTTTTGAGCGCTGAAAAGCCGTTTTTACGGCTGGTAAGAGTGAGCGCCTTCAAAGAGAGAGAAAGCACATGACAGGCTGCACACAATCCCTGTCTGTGTTGCGGTGGCCGTTCCCCTGCGTGCTTCAGCACTTCTAAAAGAGTAAAGTCCCTGAAAGAGCTTACACAAGTAGATTCGCGTCTTTTTAAAGACGACATCCTACTTGTGTTTCTGGATGCGATCGTTCCTGTCCTCACTGACGGCCACGATCACCGTTTCGCATGTCTGGGCGCGTGCTGAAATGATGTTCGTGGGTGTTCATGTTTTCATATGAGAACATGATCACGTCGACACGCCGGTCGTGACTCTTCTTTCTCCGGGAAGCTTGAGTCCCCTCTGTTGTTGGCCAGCTGCCGCTTGTGTGTAAAAGCACAGCCGCGGCTCTGCCCGACACTCTGGGAGACCGCGGAGATCAGCGAGAGCAAACCTCTCGCTCCTCTGCGTGTCGTGTGCCGTCGAGCTGCCGGGCTGCAGCGCGGGTTGTCACGGCAACCCAGTGCTCGCTCGGCGCTCTAGATGCGCGGTTCCCTTGCGTAATCTCCATTGTAGCGCCCTCTCTGGTGCACCAGAAGAGGTCTACTTTGCTGATATGGCTTGGGTGACATGAGGTTGAGGGGTTCCTTCGGGGAACCAACCCCCTAGGGCCCCTCCCTCTCTAGCGCATTGCAAGCTGTGCAGTTTCTGGATTGGATTGCTGGTCCTTTTCATAGGGGAACCTAGCATTTCATTCAGAGCTCCAGCTGAGGGACAGACGTCGATTGCAGCATCGGAGAGAGTGCTGTTATGCTCTGGAAATGAGGGTGACGCTGCCCACTGTAATGGTGTGTGCTTATGCTGACTCAGATTCAGAGTTTACAGCCATGCTTTCCTGGGTCTTCCAGATGTGCATGGAAAACTTGGCAGTATGGGGGTATATTGGTGCCATAAATATGGAATGCCAAAGGTGCCAATCTGCATAAGTTTTTCCTCTCTCACTACCCTCTTGGATGGGGTGGCTGTACACCAGTGTTAATTTTGACGGCAAATTTTGATTTAGTTTTAGTCATAGTCTTTTGACTAAAATGCCATTTAGTTTTAGTCATATTTTAGTCATCGGAAATTGTTTTAGTTTTAGTCTAGTTTTAGTCGACTAAATATCATAAGAATTTAGTCGACTAAAATCTAATTTAGTCAAATTGTAAGCATTAAGCATTTCCAATAGAAATGCTTCCACAGATCCAATACACTTATATAGGCACATCTGATATTCCCCAAACTGTTTATGTTCACCCAACTGTACTTTGCTTACCAAAGCGGACGGTTTTTGACCGTTCAAGTGCAAAAACACGTGAAAGAGCAAAATTCAGTACTTTTCAGGGATTGACACACTTATCATTGAGGTAGGCTACTATTATAGATTACATTTAAAAAAAATTATTAGATTTGATTTTTAGTTTTTCCTGCTTTCATTGTAATTTTAGTTAAAAGTTTTAGTAATTTTTTGTGTTTGTCTTTTAGTTAGTTTGCTTTTAAATGTCTATAACTTTTTATTTTTTGTTTATTTTAATACCTCAGGTTAAGCTAAAGCTTAGAAACTATTAAGTTTACATTTTTATAAGTTTACATTTTTATATATTTATCTTTTATTTCAGTTAATGTTTATTTCAAGTAATGAAGATTTCTTTGGTTTTAGGTTTAGTTAACAATAATAACCCTTATACTTGTAAAATATATTGAATAATGTGTCAAATAATGTTCTTAGTCTTTCCTTCCTGTGACAGAAGATACAGTAGTTTACTATGAATTAAACAGAAATTAAATTAAATACAGTTTATTGTTTAAACAAAATAACAATAATGACCAGGAAAAAAATAATAATTATAAACCATCCCGAAATACATCGTGACTCTTATTCTGAAATGTCTGCAGTCTGCACTGTAGCAGGCTGCTCATGAGGGAGATAAAATATGCATTCTTACAACCGTTTAAAACATGCTACCATATAAGCATCGTGTAGTAAACATTGTCATAATTCATCAACATTAGCTTATAAGCAATCGCTTGGCATAAATGTGCGCTATTCATTAATTGCGCAGCAGTCACATATGCTGCGGCACGAGCCTGTAGAGCGCGCAACAGCGCCGCGTTTCCCGCGGTTAGATCAGCACATTACAGTTCAAATGTGCGCATCTTCCACACAGGACAGCAGTTCTGACTGGATATCTTCCCAAATAGTCCCTCTCTTTCATTTTCGTCTCGTTTTTATTCGTTGACGAAAATTAGAGTAGATTTTAGTCATAGTTTTAGTCATTCAAAACCCATTTTTATTTAGTCGTCGTCTCGTTTTCGTCCGTGAAAAAATGTCGTTGACAAAAATTATGACGAAAATTATTCGTCAACGAAATTAACACTGCTGTACACAGACCACACCCACCCTGCATGTGAGGCCAAGGCACTCTTTTTGCATGAGGGTAGTTCTGTGCTGGGGTTGAGCTGCGCTTGTTGACTAACCGTGATCAAAGTCACGGCGCAGGCCCTCAGCCAGACGATGTCCACCTCCGTGGTCCAGAAGTGCCCCCTGGCTTACCTTGTGAGGTGTGAGAGGTTGTCAAGCTAAATGCTTTCTCAATGCTCCCATCTTACGAGGTGGCCTTTCGGTGACACTGTCGAGGACTGAGCCCAGCGGTTCTCCTCAGTTAGTAGCGGATAGGGGAGCTTCCCATGACAAACCATTGAGTTCCTCTTGGGCCGCCCCTCAGTCTGCTCGTCGCCAAGGGTGTCGTCCCCTGCAAGAAACTCCGGCCCAGCAGGCTCTGCTGTATCCATTGCGGGGAGATGACGCCTCCCGTCTCTGCAGCTGTTTAACTGGTTGGTGAGAATCACCCCTGAGACGGGCGACCCAGAGATGGGTGGGGCTGCTCTTCCACCCCTGGAGGAGGGCCAGGTGGTAAATCCTTTATTGGGTTTGTTTCTGTTCCGCCACTGACCCAAGAGGCAGCGGTACCCAAATTTTAAAGAGCAGTTCCTCCATTTCCAGGTCTGAAGAGGGTTTGGAGAGCAGTGGGAGGAGAAAAACCTCACCACTCTCATCCCCCTCTTCTGTCGCCAGTGGACAGCAGCGAGCAGCGGGCAGCCAAAGCCTCGACTGCTCCCTCTGTCCATCCGTGGAGCCAGGTAAGTGTTGCCTAGCACACTGTGACGCCGCTTCGGGCCGCCTCACAAAGAGAGCCCCCCGAGCCGCGTCCCTGTGTTCCACCTCGCTGCCCTGCTGCGGGTACACCGGTGGTCCCTTTGGTCCTGCTTGTACGGTCTCTGCGAGCCGGGTTAGCGCTCCCCAGTCCGTCTCGCTGGCTCCTTCGGACCATCAGGGTCGGCTTTGCGATTCAGTTCGCCCGGCTCCCCCCAAGTTCAGGGACGTCCTCTTCACTACAGTGAAAGATGCCGATGCCCCTGTCCTGCGTGCGGAGATCGCAGTCCTACTGGCGAAGGACGCGATAGAGCCGGTCCCTCCAGCCGATTTGAGGTCGGGGTTCTACAGCCCCTACTTCATTGTACCCAGGAAAAGCGGCGGGTTACGACCGATCTTGGACCTGCGAGTTTTGAATCGGAGCCTCCACAAGCTACCATTCAAAATGCTCACGCAGAAACGCATTTTCGAGTGCATCCGTCCCCGAGATTGGTTTGCAGCGATTGACCTGAAGGACGCGTACTTCCATGTTTCAATTCTTCCGCGACACAGGCCATTCCTGAGATTCGCGTTCGAAGGTTGAGCATATCAGTACAGAGTCCTACCCTTCGGGCTGGCCCTGTCTCCCCGCGTCTTCACGAAAGTCGTGGAGGGAGCCCTTGTTCCCATGAGAGAACGGGGTGTTCGCATTCTCAACTATCTCGACGACTGGCTCATTCTAGCACAGTCCCGGGATCAGTTGTGCAAACACAGGGATTTGGTGCTCAGACACCTCAGCCAGTTGGGGCTTCAGGTCAACTGGGAAAAGAGCAAACTCGCCCCGGTGCAGAGGATCTCTTTTCTCGGTATGGAGTTGGATTCGGTCGAGCAGATAGCACGCCTCACAGAGGAACGTGCTCGGTCAGTGTTGAACTGCCTGAATACATTCAATGGCAGGACAGCGGTCGCACTGAAGTTCTTTCAGAGGCTCCTGGGGCATATGGCGGCTGCTGCGGCTGTAACACCGCTCGGTCTGCTTCATATGAGACCGCTTCAGCACTGGCTTCATGGCCGAGTCCCGAGATGGGCGTGGCAGCGCGGCACATTCCGGGTGCCAATCACTCAGGAGTGCCGCCGAACCTTCAGTCCGTGGTCGGACCCCTTGTTTCTTCGGGCAGGAGTGCCCCTAGAACAGGTGTCCCGGCATGCTGTGGTGTTCACAGATGCTTCTGCCACCGGCTGGGGTGCCACGTAATACGGGCATGCAGTCTCAGGGGTTTGGACGGGACCCCATCTGCATTGGCACATCAATTGCCTCGAGTTGCTGGCAGTACGCCTTGCTCTGAGCCGCCTCAAAGGCCTGCTTCAGGGCAAGCATGTACTGGTCCGTATGGACAACACTGCGACCGTTGCGTACATCAACCGTCAAGGTGGTCTACGCTCCCGTCGCATGTCACAACTCGCCCGCCATCTCCTCCTGTGGAGTCGGAAGCATCTGAGGTCGCTTCGCGCCATTCATGTCTCCGGTGTGCTCAACCGTGTGGCCGACGAGCTATCACGAGCTGCGCTGCCAGGAGAGTGGCGACTCCACCCCCAGGTGGTTCAGCTGATCTGGAGAGAATTCGGAAAGGCTCAGGTAGACCTGTTTGCCTCACCAGAAACCTCCCACTGCCAGTTGTTTTACTCTCTGACCGAGGGGACACTCGGGACAGATGCACTGGCTCACAGCTGGCCCCGGGGCCTGCGCAAATATGCGTTTCCCCCAGTGAGCCTACTTGCACAGACCCTGTGCAAAGTCAGGGAGGACGAGGAGCAGGTCTTGTTAGTTGCGCCTTACTGGCCCAACCGGACCTGGTTCCCAGAACTCTCACTCCTCGCGACAGCCCCTCCCTGGCCCATCCCTCTGAGGAAAGACCTTCTTTCTCAGAGACGGGGCACTCTTTGGCACCCGCGTCCAGACCTCTGGAAACTCCATGTCTGGTCCCTTGGACGGGATGCGGAGGTTCTAGGTGACTTACCCCCTGAGGTACTTAACACCATCACTTCGGCACGTGCACGGTCTACGAGACGTGCTTACGCCTCCAAAGTGGAACCTGTTCGTCGAGTGGTGCTCTTCTCGCCGGGAAGACCCCCGAAGATGCTCGATCAGAGTCGTGCTTTCCTTCTTGCAGTAGGGTTGGAGCGTAGGCTGTCCCCCTCCACCCTCAAAAGTCCATACTGCTGCTATATCCGCTTACCACGACCACTTAGATGGCAAATCTGTTGGTCAGCACGACCTGGTCATCAGGTTCCTTAGGGGGCGAGACGGTTAAATCCTTCTCGTCCCCTCTCCATACCCTCTTGGGACCTCACTCTGGTGCTGAGAGCACTTCAGATTGCTCCCTTTGAGCCTTTGCTGTCAGTAGACTTAAAGATTCTGTCTATGAAGACTTTGCTGCTGGTGGCATTGGCCTCCATCAAGAGGGTAGGGGACCTGCAGTCATTTTCGGTCGACGAATCGTGCCTGGAGTTCGGGCCGGGTGATAGCCACGTGGTACTAAGACCCCGGCCTGGCTATGTGCCCAAGGTTCCTACCAGTCCCTTCAGGGACCAGGTGGTGAGCCTGCAAGCGCTGCCCTCGGAGGAGGCAGACCCAGCCCTGGCTTTACTCTGTCCAGTCCGCGCTTTGCGACTGTACATAGACAGAACCTAAAGCCTCAGGACCTCAGACCAGCTCTTGTCTGTTATGGAGGCCAGCAGAAGGGAAAGGCTGTCTCCAAGCAGAGGATGGCCCACTGGATAGTGGATGCCATCGCCCTGGCTTACCAAGCTCAGGGTGTGCCCTGCCCGCTCAGGTTGCATGCTCACTCCACGAGAGGTGTCGCATCCTCCTGGGCGCTGGCTCGTGGCGCCTCGCTGACAGACATTTGTAGAGCTGCGGGCTGGGCGACACCTAACACGTTCGCTAGATACTATAGCCTTCGTGTCGAGCCGGTCTCCTCCCATGTTCTCGCCACAGGTCAGAGGCACGGAGAGGCCCCGGCTTAGTGTCGGCTTGCTGCGCTACATGCGCTTCTTTTCTCCAGAGAGTCCCTACAAGGCAGACCCTGTCGAGTCCTCCGATATCCCTTCGGCAGCCGATGTGGCGGAGCGTCTGGCGCCAGGCCTATACTCCGTTGTATCCTTGAGAACCGGGTTTAGGCTGGGTTCCATATGTGTGACCCTACGGGGATCCCATATGGTTGGTTCCACGGTTGCTCCTAAACGAAGCCCGTGTCTTTCCCTCTGGGAGAACCTACCCTTCATCGGGTTGGAGTCACCCCAGCTCTTCCATATGTAGCACAGCCCTACAGGGTTAGTCCATATGTACTTCTCCACATAACTTCTTCGGGGAAGGATGTGGCTTCCGCAGCGTTCCTTTCCCAGCGAAGGGTACGCTTTCCCAGCGTTATCCAATAGTCTCACTGAATGGGTTTTGGGGAACAGCAGTGATCGACTCTCTCTGTGTTAGCCCTGTCCCACCATCCTCAGGCAAGGGGGTTCAGGTGGCTTGCAACAGAGCGCTGGAAGGGGGCAGCTCCTGTGGCGCTTTGGTAGGGATTCCTATTCGTCGGTCTGTCCGACGTACGTCGAACGTGACCGACTGAATGGGAACGTCTCGGTTACAAAGGTAACCCTCGTTCCCTGAAGGAGGGAACGGAGACGTACGTCCCGTCGCCACAGTCGCTGTACCCCGCTGATGCTGCCGCCTATCCGGTTCGGCTCCTCAGCGAAAACCTGAAGCTGCAACGCACCTGCTGCTCATTATATACCCGCGCTGCGAGGCGAGCAGCTGATGCATATGATTGCATGCCAATGTGCATTGGCTCGTTTAGTTACACTCGAAGTAGATTGGCCTCTCTAGCGAGATTCCTATTCGTCGGTCTGTCCGACGTACGTCTCCGTTCCCTCCTTCAGGGAACGAGGGTTACCTTTGTAACCGAGAAGATCTTTTTCTTAAAAAACATTTTTTTAAGGCTGAAATGTGGAGGTTTTTTCATTTTAGAAAACTTGTTTTTGTCAAAACTTGTATTATTTGACCTGTAAAGTTGTTTAAATTGCATTTTTTTACATTAATTTTTCGGTTTAGGATGGTACCATAAATAACATTCACCTATATCACCAAATGGAGCACTTTCTGGAAGATAAAACTTAATTCATTTTCTCCATAGGGAAATTCATTTTAAACGATAATTTATACACCTTTAAAGACATCCCTTCTGTGAGCTATGAGGATGTTAATCGATGGTTTTTGCTTCTGTTGAAGACATCAGCCCATGTTATTTCAACTTGGTTTTAAAATAATTATGTTTAACAGCTGAATACGTGGTGAAAAACTACATTACCCATGATGCTTTACAGAGCATTCCACCAATTAGAGTCAAAAACATGCCAAAAGAGGTTTTTAGCTCCGCCCACTCCTTAAAAAAAAAAAAAATATATATATACTCTAGTCGTTTCGTACCTGCTCGTTATGTGTGCGTCAGAACTGTTTACTCCCGCTGACATTCCCACGGGCGCTGCATTTTGCAAAGTCACAAGGGGGCGCTGTTGCTCGTTCTACAGGCTCACACAACAGCGCTTCAGACTGCTTCAAAGTGATTCTCAATCAATGAAAAGCGCGTGTTTATGTCAAGCGATTGCTAATGAACTCAAGTTGATTAATTATTACAATGTCTACTTTATGGCCTTTATATAAAATGTTTTAGACGATTGTAAGATCAGCCTGCAATAGTACAGACATTTCAAAATAAGAGTACCTGTATATTTCGGGCCTGTTTATAATTAAGTCACACGCTAATTTTTTTCTTTTTCTTTTGGGCATTATTGGTATTTTGGTTACACAATAAATTGTATTTAATTTGATTTTAATTTAATTCATAGTAAATTATTGTAGTCTCCCCCACAGGAAGAAAAGACTAAGAACATTATTTGACACATACTATATTTATTTTATAAATTTTACTAGCAAAATCTGTGTCACATTCACTGAGAGAGACACTATATGACAGCAAGGAGAACATAGGAAAATGTGAACCATTTAAATGCTGTAATTTTGCATAATTTACAAACAATATTAGTATGTAATTAAATGTAATATGCTATGTAATTAAAATTAATTTCAATAAATAAAAATACTGTTAAAAATCACACATTATTTGTTTGTCACATGTAGTACACCATTTTTGTGCCGTGGGTAATTGGAGGATTTTTTGCCCGGCTACCACCGCAAGTCTTTTCCAAAACACTATAAATCCATTTTAATAGTTTTCATGAAAATGACATTTTTTCATTTTTTTACCTAGAATTATACATTTTGTTAATATTCAATTTATCCTGTTAAAATGGTCTATTTGCTCAGTCTGAACATGTTAAACAATGATTGTTTAAAAAAAAACAAAAATTTTGTTGATTATAAATTCAAAGGTTTTTTTTTGTTTGTTTCAAAACGCTACAAATCCATCCTTTTTATAGCCTTTTTATATAAAAACATCTAGAATCTCAGTATTGTTCGGGTGACTATATGTTTTAAACAGTTTACTGAACAGGTTGATCACCTGATACGATGTCACACACACACACACACAAACACAATCACACACACACACACATACATACGAGGTTGAGCCGAGGCACCCTTGTATTCAAACGACCCTATCTCGGAAACCGAGCCGAGTTGACGCTCCGGACTCCAGCCCCCAGGTGTAGGTCTCACTGGCTCATCCAGACCATCAAAAGTGTAAATAGAGTTTAAAGCACTGATTTTGAAGACTGAACACAAATAAAGTCCCTCGCTTCAAAGAACCGCCATGTTAGATTGCATCAAACGCTTGCCGAATTCTGATTGGTCGAGAGGACATATCGCATTTAGGCTAAAAACTGGTTCGGCGCTTATAGCGGTTTGGAAAGAAACTGCATTTTAAAGGTACTATATGTAAAATTTTTCCAGTAAAATATCCAAAAACCACTAAGCTAGTGTTATAAATTTTGTCCAGCTGATTACAAACAATATCTCTAATGTTTTCAACTACTTGTAAATCATGAGAAAATTCCCATTCTAAACAGTGACACGGGGCAGTGCAGTCGCCTGTCAATGACGTCAGTTACCTTTGTTACCGCCTTTACTGACGTAGAAACCACATGACAACAGTGCCGTGGACAAATGCGGAAGTAGTGTCTAGCGTCCAGCAAACCACTAGCTTGCTTCAAGCAGTTCCTTATTTACTTCTTGCACGTTTTATGGTGGATTGTGTTACTTATTTATGGAACATAATTACTGTTTTGATCTGCCGCTGGTTCTGTCTACAAGGACAACTCCCGTAAACTCATGACCGGAAAAGCGGAAGCGGCGCCGGCGACTGTGTCATAATAAAAGTCCCGCTGCTCGTGAGGCGTGTGTTGATCAATCGCTCCAGCTCCCGCAACACTCGGTCCTGCTCTGCTTCATACTACAGTAACGTTATTAATCGCATCCACGAACATGAGTTCTTCCAGACTCCAATCCCTATTCTTTTGCACCGTCCGTTGAGATGGAGACCACATGTCCCAAGTTCCCAAGCTCTAAAACTTAGGCGTCATCAAACTACGCCTTTGTTTTGAATAGGCTTCTAGCGACCTTTAGCGGAAAAAAATATCACAAATTGTACCTTTAAACAAGGAAATATAGCGATTTGGCATGAAACATTGATGGAGCAGAGAATAGGTTCAGTACACAACAAAATGGCATGACGAACTCATTTTTTTTTAAATTTGGCGTTTATTGCGTTTTGGAAAAGAGCTCTTCATATATATATATATATATATATATATATATATATATATATATATATATATATAATCAATATTTGTACACGAGTAGTTTTATATTTCTCAATCATTTTTAATTCGATTGTGCTGTTCGCAATGCTTCATGGGATTGTCGGTCTTTCCCTCACTAAAGCTGTTAAGTACCTTTGTCTTTTTGTCCGATTTTCAAAAACGTTTTTGCTTCAAATCAAAGTTTGTAATGTTATGATTCTCCTTATAGCTGGTTGACTTGATTCATGGCTTATAACACTTTAACAAAGACTTCCCTGTGGGAGAAATTCATGGAAAAATACTTAAAATACCACTGAAACTGTGGACGGGAACTGTTGCACTCTATACGGTAGTAATTTTATTCATGCAGGTCTTGAAAAAGGTCTTAAAATACCTTAAATTTTATTTCAAACACCTGCAGATAATATTTGAAGTCTGCTGCTTCAGTCCATGTAGTGAGGAGAGTTAAAGACGGGATAAATCACATAATTATGACTCTTCATTTGTTCAAGACTTAAACATAATACACTGTAAAAAAAAAATTCAAAGTTGGAGTGTTTTACAAGAAAATACTGTTTCTAAAAACTGAGGGGTGATAAATTTACTCTCACATGCTGTACAAACATCTTAACCATTCCTGTAAAACCACTGTGTTTGACCTTTGACCCTCCACTGTAGTGAGTCAGTGTGAGTCCGTCCGTATGCTAATGAAACAGGAAACCAGCGATCCTCTGCACATGATTGTGTGTCTCTGTGACTCGTGCCGCTAATATTCGACTTAATTACACTTAAGTGGATGTAGTTACATCCAGATTTGTGTGTTCGTGTGAAGACGCTGTGACCTCTTTGATCTTACTGGTTTTTCTCTTTCATCTTCCTGCGCAGATTCCTGTACGAACTCTCCCAGATTCCGGATTTCGCCGGTCGCGCTCACTGCATCATATTCCGGACGGTCTTTACGGACTCCATATCTTCTGTCCATCGTAAGGTGGAGACCATCTCTACTGTGTGCAAGGTAAAATAAAGTCTGGAAAGCTGCTGTTAGATTTATTTTGCTCTTCTACAGTTAAGACTTAACCAGTAAGATCCATCACTGAATAAAAAATGAAAAAGGTAATTGCGACTTTTATCTCGCAATTCTGACTTTATATCTCACAATTCTGACTTTATAACTCACAATTCTGACTTTATAACTCGCAATTCTGACTTTATAACTCACAATTCTAACTTTATATCTCACAATTCTGACTTTATATCTCACAATTCTGACTTTATAACTCGCAATTCTGACTTTATAACTCACAATTCTGACTTTATAACTCGCAATTCTGACTTTATAACTCACAATTCTGACTTTATAACTCGCAATTCTGACTTTATATCTCGCAATTCTGACTTTATATCTCACAATTCTGACTTTATATCTCACAATTCTGACTTTATAACTCACAATTCTGACTTTATATCTCACAATTCTGACTTTATAACTCACAATTCTGACTTTATAACTCGCAATTCTGACTTTATAACTCACAATTCTAACTTTATATCTCACAATTCTGACTTTATATCTCACAATTCTGACTTTATAACTCGCAATTCTGACTTTATAACTCACAATTCTGACTTTATAACTCGCAATTCTGACTTTATAACTCACAATTCTGACTTTATAACTCGCAATTCTGACTTTATATCTCGCAATTCTGACTTTATATCTCACAATTCTGACTTTATATCTCACAATTCTGACTTTATAACTCACAATTCTGACTTTATAACTCGCAATTCTGACTTTATAACTCACAATTCTGACTTTATAACTCGCAATTCTGACTTTATATCTCGCAATTCTGACTTTATATCTCACAATTCTGACTTTATATCTCGCAATTCTGACTTTATATCTCACAATTCTGACTTTATATCTCACAATTCTGACTTTATAACTCACAATTCTGACTTTATAACTCGCAATTCTGACTTTATATCTCGCAATTCTGACTTTATATCTCACAATTCTGACTTTATATCTCACAATTCTGACTTTATAACTCACAATTCTGACTTTATAACTCACAATTCTAACTTTATATCTCACAATTCTGACTTTATATCTCACAATTCTGACTTTATAACTCACAATTCTGACTTTATAACTCACAATTCTGACTTTATAACTCGCAATTCTGACTTTATAACTCACAATTCTGACTTTATAACTCGCAATTCTGACTTTATATCTCGCAATTCTGACTTTATATCTCACAATTCTGACTTTATATCTCACAATTCTGACTTTATATCACACAATTCTGACTTTATAACTCGCAATTCTGACTTTATATCTCACAATTCTGACTTTATATCTCAATTCTGACTTTATAACTCACAATTCTGACTTTATATCACACAATTCTGACTTTATAACTCGCAATTCTAACTTTATATCACACAATTCTGACTTTATAACTCGCAATTCTGACTTTATATCTCACAATTCTGACTTTATATCTCACAATTCTGACTTTATAACTCACAATTCTAACTTTATATCACGTAATTCTGACTTTATAACTCGCAATTCTAACTTTATATCTCACAATTCTGACTTTATATCTCGCAATTCAGACTTTATATCACGTAATTCTGACTTTATAACTCGCAATTCTAACTTTATATCTCACAATTCTGACTTTATATCTCGTAATTCTGACTTTATAACTCGCAATTCTAACTTTATATCTCACAATTCTGACTTTATATCTCGCAATTCAGACTTTATATCTCGCAATTCTGACTTTATATCTCACAATTCTGACTTTATAACTCACAATTCTAACTTTATATCTCACAATTCTGACTTTATATCTCACAATTCTGACTTTATAACTCACAATTCTGACTTTATAACTCGCAATTCTGACTTTATAACTCACAATTCTAACTTTATATCTCACAATTCTGACTTTATATCTCACAATTCTGACTTTATAACTCGCAATTCTGACTTTATAACTCACAATTCTGACTTTATAACTCGCAATTCTGACTTTATAACTCACAATTCTGACTTTATAACTCGTAATTCTGACTTTATAACTCACAATTCTAACTTTATATCTCACAATTCTGACTTTATATCTCACAATTCTGACTTTATAACTCACAATTCTGACTTTATAACTCGCAATTCTGACTTTATATCTCACAATTCTAACTTTATATCTCACAATTCTGACTTTATATCTCACAATTCTGACTTTATAACTCGCAATTCTGACTTTATAACTCACAATTCTGACTTTATAACTCGCAATTCTGACTTTATAACTCACAATTCTGACTTTATAACTCGCAATTCTGACTTTATAACTCACAATTCTGACTTTATAACTCGCAATTCTGACTTTATAACTCACAATTCTGACTTTATAACTCGCAATTCTGACTTTATAACTCACAATTCTAACTTTATATCTCACAATTCTGACTTTATATCTCACAATTCTGACTTTATAACTCACAATTCTGACTTTATAACTCGCAATTCTGACTTTATATCTCACAATTCTAACTTTATATCTCACAATTCTGACTTTATATCTCACAATTCTGACTTTATAACTCGCAATTCTGACTTTATAACTCACAATTCTGACTTTATAACTCGCAATTCTGACTTTATAACTCACAATTCTGACTTTATAACTCGCAATTCTGACTTTATATCTCACAATTCTGACTTTATATCTCACAATTCTGACTTTATATCTCGCAATTCTGACTTTATATCACACAATTCTGACTTTATAACTCGCAATTCTGACTTTATATCTCACAATTCTGACTTTATATCTCACAATTCTGACTTTATAACTCACAATTCTAACTTTATATCACGTAATTCTGACTTTATAACTCGCAATTCTAACTTTATATCTCACAATTCTG
Source organism: Chanodichthys erythropterus (assembly GCF_024489055.1). NCBI lineage: Eukaryota > Metazoa > Chordata > Actinopteri > Cypriniformes > Xenocyprididae > Chanodichthys > Chanodichthys erythropterus. The sequence continues at coordinate 39,038,690 of NC_090238.1, read as the reverse complement.
ACTTTATATCTCGCAATTCAGACTTTATATCACGTAATTCTGACTTTATAACTCGCAATTCTAACTTTATATCTCACAATTCTGACTTTATATCTCGTAATTCTGACTTTATAACTCGCAATTCTAACTTTATATCTCACAATTCTGACTTTATATCTCGCAATTCAGACTTTATATCTCGCAATTCTGACTTTATATCTCACAATTCTGACTTTATAACTCACAATTCTAACTTTATATCTCACAATTCTGACTTTATATCTCACAATTCTGACTTTATAACTCACAATTCTGACTTTATAACTCGCAATTCTGACTTTATAACTCACAATTCTAACTTTATATCTCACAATTCTGACTTTATATCTCACAATTCTGACTTTATAACTCGCAATTCTGACTTTATAACTCACAATTCTGACTTTATAACTCGCAATTCTGACTTTATAACTCACAATTCTGACTTTATAACTCGCAATTCTGACTTTATAACTCACAATTCTAACTTTATATCTCACAATTCTGACTTTATATCTCACAATTCTGACTTTATAACTCACAATTCTGACTTTATAACTCGCAATTCTGACTTTATATCTCACAATTCTAACTTTATATCTCACAATTCTGACTTTATATCTCACAATTCTGACTTTATAACTCGCAATTCTGACTTTATAACTCACAATTCTGACTTTATAACTCGCAATTCTGACTTTATAACTCACAATTCTGACTTTATAACTCGCAATTCTGACTTTATAACTCACAATTCTGACTTTATAACTCGCAATTCTGACTTTATAACTCACAATTCTGACTTTATAACTCGCAATTCTGACTTTATAACTCACAATTCTAACTTTATATCTCACAATTCTGACTTTATATCTCACAATTCTGACTTTATAACTCACAATTCTGACTTTATAACTCGCAATTCTGACTTTATATCTCACAATTCTAACTTTATATCTCACAATTCTGACTTTATATCTCACAATTCTGACTTTATAACTCGCAATTCTGACTTTATAACTCACAATTCTGACTTTATAACTCGCAATTCTGACTTTATAACTCACAATTCTGACTTTATAACTCGCAATTCTGACTTTATATCTCGCAATTCTGACTTTATATCTCACAATTCTGACTTTATATCTCACAATTCTGACTTTATATCACACAATTCTGACTTTATAACTCGCAATTCTGACTTTATATCTCACAATTCTGACTTTATATCTCACAATTCTGACTTTATAACTCACAATTCTGACTTTATATCACACAATTCTGACTTTATAACTCGCAATTCTAACTTTATATCTCACAATTCTGACTTTATATCTCACAATTCTGACTTTATATCTCGCAATTCTGACTTTATATCACACAATTCTGACTTTATAACTCGCAATTCTGACTTTATATCTCACAATTCTGACTTTATATCTCACAATTCTGACTTTATAACTCACAATTCTAACTTTATATCACGTAATTCTGACTTTATAACTCGCAATTCTAACTTTATATCTCACAATTTTGACTTTATATCTCGCAATTCAGACTTTATATCACGTAATTCTGACTTTATAACTCGCAATTCTAACTTTATATCTCACAATTCTGACTTTATATCTCGTAATTCTGACTTTATAACTCGCAATTCTAACTTTATATCTCACAATTCTGACTTTATATCTCGCAATTCAGACTTTATATCTCGCAATTCTGACTTTATATCTCACAATTCTGACTTTATAACTCGCAATTCTAACTTTATATCTCACAATTCTGACTTTATATCTCGCAATTCTGACTTTATATCTCGCAATTCTGACTTTATAACTCGCAATTCTGACTTTATATCACACAATTCTGACTTTATAACTCGCAATTCTGACTTTATATCTCACAATTCTGACTTTATATCACGCAAATCTGACTTTATATCTCGCAATTCTGACTTTATATCTCGCAATTCTGACTTTATATCACACAATTCTGACTTTATAACTCGCAATTCTGACTTTATATCTCACAATTCTGACTTTATATCTCACAATTCTGACTTTATAACTCGCAATTCTGACTTTATATCTCACAATTCTGACTTTATAACTCACAATTCTAACTTTATATCTCACAATTCTGACTTTATATCACGTAATTCTGACTTTATATCTCACAATTCTGACTTTATAACTCACAATTCTAACTTTATATCTCACAATTCTGACTTTATATCACGTAATTCTGACTTTATAACTCGCAATTCTAACTTTATATCTCACAATTCTGACTTTATATCTCACAATTCTGACTTTATAACTCGCAATTCTGACTTTATATCTCACAATTCTGACTTTATATCTCACAATTCTGACTTTATATCTCACAATTCTGACTTTATAACTCGCAATTCTGACTTTATATCTCACAATTCTGACTTTATATCACGTAATTCTGACTTTATAACTCGCAATTCTAACTTTATATCTCACAATTCTGACTTTATATCTCACAATTCTGACTTTATAACTCGCAATTCTGACTTTATATCTCACAATTCTGACTTTATATCACACAATTCTGACTTTATATCTCGCAATTCAGACTTTATATCTCGCAATTCTGACTTTATAACTCGCAATTCTGACTTTATATCTCACAATTCTGACTTTATATCACACAATTCTGACTTTATATCTCACAATTCTGACTTTATATCTCACAATTCAGACTTTATATCTCGCAATTCTGACTTTATAACTCGCAATTCTGACTTTATATCTCACAATTCAGACTTTATATCTCGCAATTCTGACTTTATATCTCACAATTCAGACTTTATATCTCACAATTCTGACTTTATATCTCGCAATTCTGACTTTATATCTCACAATTCAGACTTTATATCTCGCAATTCTGACTTTATAACTTGCAATTCTGACTTTATATCTCACAATTCTGACTTTATAACTCGCAATTCTGACTTTATATCTCTCAATTCTGACTTTATATCTCACAATTCTGACTTTATAACTCGCAATTCTGACTTTATATCTCACAATTCTGACTTTATATCACACAATTCTGACTTTATATCACGTAATTCTGACTTTATATCTCACAATTCTGACTTTATAACTCACAATTCTGACTTTATAACTCACAATTCTAACTTTATATCTCACAATTCTGACTTTATATCACGTAATTCTGACTTTATATCTCACAATTCTGACTTTATATCTCGCAATTCAGACTTTATATCTCGCAATTCTGACTTTATAACTCGCAATTCTGACTTTATATCTCACAATTCTGACTTTATATCTCGCAATTCTGACTTTATATCTCGCAATTCTGACTTTATATCTCACAATTCTGACTTTATAACTCACAATTCTGACTTTATGACTCGCAATTCTGACTTTATAACTCGCAATTCTGACTTTATATCTCACAATTCTGACTTTATAACTCACAATTCTGACTTTATAACTCGCAATTCTGACTTTATATCTCACAATTCTGACTTTATATCACGTAATTCTGACTTTATAACTCGCAATTCTAACTTTATATCTCACAATTCTGACTTTATATCTCACAATTCTGACTTTATAACTCGCAATTCTGACTTTATATCTCACAATTCTGACTTTATATCACGTAATTCTGACTTTATAACTCGCAATTCTAACTATATCTCACAATTCTGACTTTATATCTCACAATTCTGACTTTATAACTCGCAATTCTGACTTTATATCTCACAATTCTGACTTTATATCACACAATTCTGACTTTATAACTCGCAATTCTGACTTTATATCTCACAATTCTGACTTTATATCACACAATTCTGACTTTATATCTCACAATTCTGACTTTATATCTCACAATTCAGACTTTATAACTCGCAATTCTGACTTTATAACTCGCAATTCTGACTTTATATCACACAATTCTGACTTTATATCTCGCAATTCTGACTTTATATCTCACAATTCTGACTTTATAACTTGCAATTCTGACTTTATATCTCACAATTCTGACTTTATAACTCGCAATTCTAACTTTATATCTCACAATTCTGACTTTATATCACACAATTCTGACTTTATATCTCACAATTCTGACTTTATAACTCACAATTCTGACTTTATAACTCACAATTCTAACTTTATATCTCACAATTCTGACTTTATATCACGTAATTCTGACTTTATATCTCACAATTCTGACTTTATATCTCGCAATTCAGACTTTATATCTCGCAATTCTGACTTTATAACTCGCAATTCTGACTTTATATCTCACAATTCTGACTTTATATCTCACAATTCTGACTTTATATCACACAATTCTGACTTTATATCTCGCAATTCTGACTTTATAACTCACAATTCTGACTTTATGACTCGCAATTCTGACTTTATAACTCGCAATTCTGACTTTATATCTCACAATTCTGACTTTATATCACTCAATTCTGACTTTATGAAACTTGTTTTCGGTACTAAATAAAAAAAATTAAAAAGGCAATTGCGACTTTTTATCTCACAATTCTGACTTTATAACTCGCAATTCTGACTTTATATCTCACAATTCTGACTTTATATCACACAATTCTGACTTTATATCTCGCAATTCTGACTTTATATCTCACAATTCTGACTTTATAACTCACAATTCTGACTTTATGACTCGCAATTCTGACTTTATAACTCGCAATTCTGACTTTATATCTCACAATTCTGACTTTATGAAACTTGTTTTCGGTACTAAATAAAAAAAATTAAAAAGGTAATTGCGACTTTTTATCTCGCAATTCCGAATTTATATCACACAATTCTGACTTTATATCTCACAATTCTGACTTTATATCACACAATTCTGACTTTATAACTCGCAATTCTGACTTTATATCTCACAATTCTGACTTTATATCACGTAATTCTGACTTTATAACTCGCAATTCTAACTTTATATCTCACAATTCTGACTTTATATCTCACAATTCTGACTTTATAACTCGCAATTCTGACTTTATATCTCACAATTCTGACTTTATATCACACAATTCTGACTTTATATCTCGCAATTCTGACTTTATAACTCGCAATTCTGACTTTATATCTCACAATTCTGACTTTATATCACACAATTCTGACTTTATATCTCACAATTCTGACTTTATATCTCACAATTCAGACTTTATATCTCGCAATTCTGACTTTATAACTCGCAATTCTGACTTTATATCACACAATTCTGACTTTATATCTCGCAATTCTGACTTTATATCTCACAATTCTGACTTTATAACTTGCAATTCTGACTTTATATCTCACAATTCTGACTTTATAACTCGTAATTCTGACTTTATATCTCACAATTCTGACTTTATATCACACAATTCTGACTTTATATCTCACAATTCTGACTTTATAACTCACAATTCTGACTTTATAACTCACAATTCTAACTTTATATCTCACAATTCTGACTTTATATCACGTAATTCTGACTTTATATCTCACAATTCTGACTTTATATCTCGCAATTCAGACTTTATATCTCGCAATTCTGACTTTATAACTCGCAATTCTGACTTTATATCTCACAATTCTGACTTTATATCACACAATTCTGACTTTATATCTCGCAATTCTGACTTTATATCTCACAATTCTGACTTTATAACTCACAATTCTGACTTTATGACTCGCAATTCTGACTTTATAACTCGCAATTCTGACTTTATATCTCACAATTCTGACTTTATAACTCGCAATTCTGACTTTATATCTCACAATTCTGACTTTATAACTCACAATTCTGACTTTATAACTCGCAATTCTGACTTTATATCTCACAATTCTGACTTTATAACTCACAATTCTGACTTTATATCTCACAATTCTGACTTTATATCTCACAATTCTGACTTTATATCACGTAATTCTGACTTTATAACTCGCAATTCTAACTTTATATCTCGCAATTCTGACTTTATATCTCGCAATTCAGACTTTATATCTCGCAATTCTGACTTTATAACTCGCAATTCTGACTTTATATCTCACAATTCTGACTTTATATCACACAATTCTGACTTTATATCTCGCAACTCTGACTTTATATCTCACAATTCAGACTTTATATCTCGCAATTCTGACTTTATAACTCGCAATTCTGACTTTATATCACACAATTCTGACTTTATAACTCACAATTCTAACTTTATATCTCACAATTCTGACTTTATATCACTTAATTCTGACTTTATATCTCACAATTCTGACTTTATATCTCACAATTCTGACTTTATAACTCGCAATTCTGACTTTATATCTCGCAATTCTGACTTTATATCACACAATTCTGACTTTATAACTCACAATTCTAACTTTATATCTCACAATTCTGACTTTATATCTCACAATTCCGACTTTATATCACACAATTCTGACTTTATAACTCGCAATTCTGACTTTATATCTCACAATTCTGACTTTATATCTCACAATTCTGACTTTATAACTCACAAATCTAACTTTATATCTCACAATTCTGACTTTATATCACGTAATTCTGACTTTATATCTCACAATTCTGACTTTATAACTCACAATTCTAACTTTATATCTCACAATTCTGACTTTATATCACGTAATTCTGACTTTATAACTCGCAATTCTAACTTTATATCTCACAATTCTGACTTTATATCTCGCAATTCAGACTTTATAACTCGCAATTCAGACTTTATATCTCGCAATTCTGACTTTATAACTCGCAATTCTGACTTTATATCTCACAATTCTGACTTTATATCACACAATTCTGACTTTATATCTCGCAATTCTGACTTTATATCTCACAATTCTGACTTTATATCTCGCAATTCTGACTTTATAACTCGCAATTCTGACTTTATATCTCACAATTCTGACTTTATAACTCGCAATTCTGACTTTATATCTCACAATTCTGACTTTATATCTCACAATTCTGACTTTATATCACACAATTCTGACTTTATATCACACAATTCTGACTTTATATCTCACAATTCTGACTTTATAACTCACAATTCTGACTTTATAACTCACAATTCTAACTTTATATCTCACAATTCTGACTTTATATCACGTAATTCTGACTTTATATCTCAAAATTCTGACTTTATATCTCGCAATTCAGACTTTATATCTCGCAATTCTGACTTTATAACTCGCAATTCTGACTTTATATCTCACAATTCTGACTTTATATCACACAATTCTGACTTTATATCACACAATTCTGACTTTATATCTCGCAATTCTGACTTTATATCTCACAATTCTGACTTTATAACTCACAATTCTGACTTTATAACTCACAATTCTAACTTTATATCTCACAATTCTGACTTTATATCTCGCAATTCTGACTTTATAACTCGCAATTCTGACTTTATATCTCACAATTCTGACTTTATATCTCACAATTCTGACTTTATATCACACAATTCTGACTTTATATCTCGCAATTCTGACTTTATATCTCACAATTCAGACTTTATATCTCACAATTCTGACTTTATTTCTCGCAATTCTGACTTTATAACTCGCAATTCTGACTTTATATCTCACAATTCTGACTTTATATCTCACAATTCTGACTTTATAACTCGCAATTCTGACTTTATATCACACAATTCTGACTTTATATCACGTAATTCTGACTTTATATCTCACAATTCTGACTTTATAACTCGCAATTCTGACTTTATATCTCACAATTCTGACTTTATATCTCACAATTCTGACTTTATAACTCGCAATTCTGACTTTATATCTCACAATTCTGACTTTATATCACACAATTCTGACTTTATATCACGTAATTCTGACTTTATATCTCACAATTCTGACTTTATAACTCGCAATTCTGACTTTATATCTCACAATTCTGACTTTATATCTCACAATTCTGACTTTATATCACGTAATTCAGACTTTATATCTCACAATTCTGACTTTATATCACGCAATTCTGACTTTATATCTCACAATTCTGACTTTATAACTCGCAATTCTGACTTTATCTCACAATTCTGACTTTATAACTCGCAATTCTGATTTATATCTCACAATTCTGACTTTATAACTCGCAATTCTGACTTTATATCTCGCAATTCTGACTTTATATCTTGCAATTCTGACTTTATATCACGTAATTCTGACTTTATATCACCTAATTCTGACTTTATATCTCACAATTCTGACTTTATATCTCACAATTCTGACTTTATATCACGTAATTCTGACTTTATATCTCACAATTCTGACTTTATATCTCACAATTCTGACTTTATAACTCGCAATTCTGACTTTATATCTCACAATTCTGACTTTATATCTCACAATTCTGACTTTATATCTCACAATTCTGACTTTATAACTCACAATTCTGACTTTATAACTCACAATTCTGACTTTATAACTCGCAATTCTGACTTTATAACTCACAATTCTGACTTTATAACTCGCAATTCTGACTTTATATCTCACAATTCTGACTTTATATCACACAATTCTGACTTTATATCACACAATTCTGACTTTATATCACGTAATTCTGACTTTATATCTCACAATTCTGACTTTATAACTCGCAATTCTGACTTTATATCTCGCAATTCTGACTTTATATCACACAATTCTGACTTTATAACTCACAATTCTAACTTTATATCTCACAATTCTGACTTTATATCACGTAATTCTGACTTTATAACTCGCAATTCTAACTTTATATCTCACAATTCTGACTTTATATCTCACAATTCTGACTTTATAACTCGCAATTCAGACTTTATATCTCGCAATTCTGACTTTATAACTCGCAATTCTGACTTTATATCTCACAATTCTGACTTTATATCACACAATTCTGACTTTATATCTCGCAATTCTGACTTTATATCTCACAATTCAGACTTTATATCTCGCAATTCTGACTTTATAACTCGCAATTCTGACTTTATATCTCGCAATTCTGACTTTATAACTCGCAATTCTGACTTTATATCTCACAGTTCTGACTTTATATCTCACAATTCTGACTTTATATCACACAATTCTGACTTTATATCACGTAATTCTGACTTTATATCTCACAATTCTGACTTTATATCTCACAATTCTGACTTTATAACTCGCAATTCTGACTTTATATCTCGCAATTCTGACTTTATATCTCACAATTCTGACTTTATATCTCACAATTCTGACTTTATAACTCACAATTCTAACTTTATATCTCACAATTCTGACTTTATATCACGTAATTCTGACTTTATAACTCGCAATTCTAACTTTATAACTCACAATTCTGACTTTATATCTCGCAATTCAGACTTTATATCTCGCAATTCTGACTTTATATCTCACAATTCTGACTTTATATCACACAATTCTGACTTTATATCTCGCAATTCTGACTTTATATCTCACAATTCCGACTTTATATCACACAATTCTGACTTTATAACTCGCAATTCTGACTTTATATCTCACAATTCTGACTTTATATCTCACAATTCTGACTTTATAACTCGCAATTTTGACTTTATATCTCACAATTTTGACTTTATAACTCACAAATCTAACTTTATATCTCACAATTCTGACTTTATATCACGTAATTCTGACTTTATATCTCACAATTCTGACTTTATAACTCACAATTCTAACTTTATATCTCACAATTCTGACTTTATATCACGTAATTCTGACTTTATAACTCGCAATTCTGACTTTATATCTCACAATTCAGACTTTATATCTCACAATTCTGACTTTATTTCTCGCAATTCTGACTTTATAACTCGCAATTCTGACTTTATATCTCACAATTCTGACTTTATATCTCACAATTCTGACTTTATAACTCGCAATTCTGACTTTATATCACACAATTCTGACTTTATATCACGTAATTCTGACTTTATATCTCACAATTCTGACTTTATAACTCGCAATTCTGACTTTATATCTCACAATTCTGACTTTATATCTCACAATTCTGACTTTATAACTCGCAATTCTGACTTTATATCTCACAATTCTGACTTTATATCACACAATTCTGACTTTATATCACGTAATTCTGACTTTATATCTCACAATTCTGACTTTATAACTCGCAATTCTGACTTTATATCTCACAATTCTGACTTTATATCTCACAATTCTGACTTTATATCACGTAATTCAGACTTTATATCTCACAATTCTGACTTTATATCACGCAATTCTGACTTTATATCTCACAATTCTGACTTTATAACTCGCAATTCTGACTTTATCTCACAATTCTGACTTTATAACTCGCAATTCTGATTTATATCTCACAATTCTGACTTTATAACTCGCAATTCTGACTTTATATCTCGCAATTCTGACTTTATATCTTGCAATTCTGACTTTATATCACGTAATTCTGACTTTATATCACCTAATTCTGACTTTATATCTCGCAATTCTGACTTTATATCTCACAATTCTGACTTTATATCACGTAATTCTGACTTTATATCTCACAATTCTGACTTTATATCTCACAATTCTGACTTTATAACTCGCAATTCTGACTTTATATCTCACAATTCTGACTTTATATCTCACAATTCTGACTTTATATCTCACAATTCTGACTTTATAACTCACAATTCTGACTTTATAACTCGCAATTCTGACTTTATAACTCACAATTCTGACTTTATAACTCGCAATTCTGACTTTATATCTCACAATTCTGACTTTATATCACACAATTCTGACTTTATATCACACAATTCTGACTTTATATCACGTAATTCTGACTTTATATCTCACAATTCTGACTTTATAACTCGCAATTCTGACTTTATATCTCGCAATTCTGACTTTATATCACACAATTCTGACTTTATAACTCACAATTCTAACTTTATATCTCACAATTCTGACTTTATATCACGTAATTCTGACTTTATAACTCGCAATTCTAACTTTATATCTCACAATTCTGACTTTATATCTCACAATTCTGACTTTATAACTCGCAATTCAGACTTTATATCTCGCAATTCTGACTTTATAACTCGCAATTCTGACTTTATATCTCACAATTCTGACTTTATATCACACAATTCTGACTTTATATCTCGCAATTCTGACTTTATATCTCACAATTCAGACTTTATATCTCGCAATTCTGACTTTATAACTCGCAATTCTGACTTTATATCTCGCAATTCTGACTTTATAACTCGCAATTCTGACTTTATATCTCACAGTTCTGACTTTATATCTCACAATTCTGACTTTATATCACACAATTCTGACTTTATATCACGTAATTCTGACTTTATATCTCACAATTCTGACTTTATATCTCACAATTCTGACTTTATAACTCGCAATTCTGACTTTATATCTCGCAATTCTGACTTTATATCTCACAATTCTGACTTTATATCTCACAATTCTGACTTTATAACTCACAATTCTAACTTTATATCTCACAATTCTGACTTTATATCACGTAATTCTGACTTTATAACTCGCAATTCTAACTTTATAACTCACAATTCTGACTTTATATCTCGCAATTCAGACTTTATATCTCGCAATTCTGACTTTATATCTCACAATTCTGACTTTATATCACACAATTCTGACTTTATATCTCGCAATTCTGACTTTATATCTCACAATTCCGACTTTATATCACACAATTCTGACTTTATAACTCGCAATTCTGACTTTATATCTCACAATTCTGACTTTATATCTCACAATTCTGACTTTATAACTCGCAATTTTGACTTTATATCTCACAATTTTGACTTTATAACTCACAAATCTAACTTTATATCTCACAATTCTGACTTTATATCACGTAATTCTGACTTTATATCTCACAATTCTGACTTTATAACTCACAATTCTAACTTTATATCTCACAATTCTGACTTTATATCACGTAATTCTGACTTTATAACTCGCAATTCTAACTTTATATCTCACAATTCTGACTTTATATCTCGCAATTCAGACTTTATAACTCGCAATTCAGACTTTATATCTCGCAATTCTGACTTTATAACTCACAATTCTGACTTTATATCTCACAATTCTGACTTTATATCACACAATTCTGACTTTATATCTCGCAATTCTGACTTTATATCTCACAATTCTGACTTTATATCTCGCAATTCTGACTTTATAACTCGCAATTCTGACTTTATATCTCACAATTCTGACTTTATAACTCGCAATTCTGACTTTATATCTCACAATTCTGACTTTATATCTCACAATTCTGACTTTATATCACACAATTCTGACTTTATATCACACAATTCTGACTTTATATCTCACAATTCTGACTTTATAACTCACAATTCTGACTTTATAACTCACAATTCTAACTTTATATCTCACAATTCTGACTTTATATCACGTAATTCTGACTTTATATCTCAAAATTCTGACTTTATATCTCGCAATTCAGACTTTATATCTCGCAATTCTGACTTTATAACTCGCAATTCTGACTTTATATCTCACAATTCTGACTTTATATCACACAATTCTGACTTTATATCACACAATTCTGACTTTATATCTCGCAATTCTGACTTTATATCTCACAATTCTGACTTTATAACTCACAATTCTGACTTTATAACTCACAATTCTAACTTTATATCTCACAATTCTGACTTTATATCTCGCAATTCTGACTTTATAACTCGCAATTCTGACTTTATATCTCACAATTCTGACTTTATATCTCACAATTCTGACTTTATATCACACAATTCTGACTTTATATCTCGCAATTCTGACTTTATATCTCACAATTCAGACTTTATATCTCACAATTCTGACTTTATTTCTCGCAATTCTGACTTTATAACTCGCAATTCTGACTTTATATCTCACAATTCTGACTTTATATCTCACAATTCTGACTTTATAACTCGCAATTCTGACTTTATATCTCACAATTCTGACTTTATATCACACAATTCTGACTTTATATCACGTAATTCTGACTTTATATCTCACAATTCTGACTTTATAACTCGCAATTCTGACTTTATATCTCACAATTCTGACTTTATATCTCACAATTCTGACTTTATAACTCGCAATTCTGACTTTATATCTCACAATTCTGACTTTATATCACACAATTCTGACTTTATATCACGTAATTCTGACTTTATATCTCACAATTCTGACTTTATAACTCGCAATTCTGACTTTATATCTCACAATTCTGACTTTATATCTCACAATTCTGACTTTATATCACGTAATTCAGACTTTATATCTCACAATTCTGACTTTATATCACGCAATTCTGACTTTATATCTCACAATTCTGACTTTATAACTCGCAATTCTGACTTTATCTCACAATTCTGACTTTATAACTCGCAATTCTGATTTATATCTCACAATTCTGACTTTATAACTCGCAATTCTGACTTTATATCTCACAATTCTGACTTTATATCTTGCAATTCTGACTTTATATCACGTAATTCTGACTTTATATCACCTAATTCTGACTTTATATCTCGCAATTCTGACTTTATATCTCACAATTCTGACTTTATATCACGTAATTCTGACTTTATATCTCACAATTCTGACTTTATATCTCACAATTCTGACTTTATAACTCGCAATTCTGACTTTATATCTCACAATTCTGACTTTATTTCTCGCAATTCTGACTTTATAACTCGCAATTCTGACTTTATATCTCACAATTCTGACTTTATATCTCACAATTCTGACTTTATAACTCGCAATTCTGACTTTATATCTCACAATTCTGACTTTATATCACACAATTCTGACTTTATATCACGTAATTCTGACTTTATATCTCACAATTCTGACTTTATAACTCGCAATTCTGACTTTATATCTCACAATTCTGACTTTATATCACACAATTCTGACTTTATATCTCGCAATTCTGACTTTATATCTCACAATTCTGACTTTATATCACACAATTCTGACTTTATATCTCACAATTCTGACTTTATAACTCACAATTCTGACTTTATAACTCACAATTCTAACTTTATATCTCACAATTCTGACTTTATATCACGTAATTCTGACTTTATATCTCAAAATTCTGACTTTATATCTCGCAATTCAGACTTTATATCTCGCAATTCTGACTTTATATCACACAATTCTGACTTTATATCACACAATTCTGACTTTATATCTCGCAATTCTGACTTTATATCTCACAATTCTGACTTTATAACTCACAATTCTGACTTTATAACTCACAATTCTAACTTTATATCTCACAATTCTGACTTTATATCTCGCAATTCTGACTTTATAACTCGCAATTCTGACTTTATATCTCACAATTCTGACTTTATATCTCACAATTCTGACTTTATATCACACAATTCTGACTTTATATCTCGCAATTCTGACTTTATATCTCACAATTCAGACTTTATATCTCACAATTCTGACTTTATTTCTCGCAATTCTGACTTTATAACTCGCAATTCTGACTTTATATCTCACAATTCTGACTTTATAACTCACAATTCTAACTTTATATCTCACAATTCTGACTTTATATCACGTAATTCTGACTTTATAACTCGCAATTCTAACTTTATAACTCACAATTCTGACTTTATATCTCGCAATTCAGACTTTATATCTCGCAATTCTGACTTTATATCTCACAATTCTGACTTTATATCACACAATTCTGACTTTATATCTCGCAATTCTGACTTTATATCTCACAATTCCGACTTTATATCACACAATTCTGACTTTATAACTCGCAATTCTGACTTTATATCTCACAATTCTGACTTTATATCTCACAATTCTGACTTTATAACTCGCAATTTTGACTTTATATCTCACAATTTTGACTTTATAACTCACAAATCTAACTTTATATCTCACAATTCTGACTTTATATCACGTAATTCTGACTTTATATCTCACAATTCTGACTTTATAACTCACAATTCTAACTTTATATCTCACAATTCTGACTTTATATCACGTAATTCTGACTTTATAACTCGCAATTCTAACTTTATATCTCGCAATTCTGACTTTATATCTCACAATTCTGACTTTATATCACGTAATTCTGACTTTATATCTCACAATTCTGACTTTATATCTCACAATTCTGACTTTATAACTCGCAATTCTGACTTTATATCTCACAATTCTGACTTTATTTCTCGCAATTCTGACTTTATAACTCGCAATTCTGACTTTATATCTCACAATTCTGACTTTATATCTCACAATTCTGACTTTATAACTCGCAATTCTGACTTTATATCTCACAATTCTGACTTTATATCACACAATTCTGACTTTATATCACGTAATTCTGACTTTATATCTCACAATTCTGACTTTATAACTCGCAATTCTGACTTTATATCTCACAATTCTGACTTTATATCACACAATTCTGACTTTATATCTCGCAATTCTGACTTTATATCTCACAATTCTGACTTTATATCACACAATTCTGACTTTATATCTCACAATTCTGACTTTATAACTCACAATTCTGACTTTATAACTCACAATTCTAACTTTATATCTCACAATTCTGACTTTATAACTCGCAATTCTGACTTTATCTCACAATTCTGACTTTATAACTCGCAATTCTGATTTATATCTCACAATTCTGACTTTATAACTCGCAATTCTGACTTTATATCTCACAATTCTGACTTTATATCTTGCAATTCTGACTTTATATCACGTAATTCTGACTTTATATCACCTAATTCTGACTTTATATCTCGCAATTCTGACTTTATATCTCACAATTCTGACTTTATATCACGTAATTCTGACTTTATATCTCACAATTCTGACTTTATATCTCAATTCTGACTTTATAACTCACAATTCTGACTTTATATCACACAATTCTGACTTTATAACTCGCAATTCTAACTTTATATCACACAATTCTGACTTTATAACTCGCAATTCTGACTTTATATCTCACAATTCTGACTTTATATCTCACAATTCTGACTTTATAACTCACAATTCTAACTTTATATCACGTAATTCTGACTTTATAACTCGCAATTCTAACTTTATATCTCACAATTCTGACTTTATATCTCGCAATTCAGACTTTATATCACGTAATTCTGACTTTATATCTCACAATTCTGACTTTATATCACTCAATTCTGACTTTATAACTCGCAATTCTGACTTTATATCACTCAATTCTGACTTTATAACTCGCAATTCTGACTTTATATCTCACAATTCTGACTTTATCTCACAATTCTGACTTTATATCACTCAATTCTGACTTTATAACTCGCAATTCTGACTTTATATCACACAATTCTGACTTTATAACTCGCAATTCTGACTTTATATCTCACAATTCTGACTTTATATCACGCAATTCTGACTTTATATCTCACAATTCTGACTTTATCTCACAATTCTGACTTTATATCACTCAATTATGACTTTATAACTCGCAATTCTGACTTTATATCACACAATTCTGACTTTATAACTCGCAATTCTGACTTTATATCTCACAATTCTGACTTTATATCACGCAATTCTGACTTTATATCTCACAATTCTGACTTTATCTCACAATTCTGACTTTATATCACTCAATTCTGACTTTATAACTCGCAATTCTGACTTTATATCACTCAATTCTGACTTTATAACTCGCAATTCTGACTTTATATCTCACAATTCTGACTTTATCTCACAATTCTGACTTTATATCACTCAATTCTGACTTTATAACTCGCAATTCTGACTTTATATCTCACAATTCTGACTTTATCTCACAATTCTGACTTTATATCACTCAATTCTGACTTTATAACTCGCAATTCTGACTTTATATCTCACAATTCTGACTTTATAACTCGCAATTCTGACTTTATCTCACAATTCTGACTTTATAACTCGCATTTCTGACTTTATATCTCACAATTCTGACTTTATATCTCACAATTCTGACTTTATATCACGTAATTCTGACTTTATATCTCACAATTCTGACTTTATATCTCACGATTCTGACTTTATATCTCACAATTCTGACTTTATAACTCGCAATTCTGACTTTATCTCACAATTCTGACTTTATAACTCGCATTTCTGACTTTATATCTCACAATTCTGACTTTATATCACGTAATTCTGACTTTATATCTCACAATTCTGACTTTATATCTCACAATTCTGACTTTATATCACGTAATTCTGACTTTATATCTCACAATTCTGACTTTATATCTCACAATTCTGACTTTATATCATGTAATTCTGACTTTATATCTCACAATTCTGACTTTATATCTCACAATTCTGACTTTATATCACGTAATTATGACTTTATATCTCACAATTCTGACTTTATATCACGTAATTCTGACTTTATATCTCACAATTCTGACTTTATATCTCACAATTCTGACTTTATATCACGTAATTCTGACTTTATATCTCACAATTCTGACTTTATATCTCACAATTCTGACTTTATATCACGTAATTCTGACTTTATATCTCACAATTCTGACTTTATATCTCACAATTCTGACTTTATATCTCACAATTCTGACTTTATAACTCACAATTCTGACTTTATATCTTGCAATTCTGACTTTATATCTCACAATTCAGACTTTATATCTCACAATTCTGACTTTATTTCTCGCAATTCTGACTTTATATCTCACAATTCTGACTTTATTTCTCGCAATTCTGACTTTATATCTCACAATTCTGACTTTATTTCTCGCAATTCTGACTTTATATCTCACAATTCTGACTTTATATCTCACAATTCAGACTTTATATCTCACAATTCTGACTTTATTTCTCGCAATTCTGACTTTATATCTCACAATTCTGACTTTATTTCTCGCAATTGTTTGATATAAACTCTCAGTTTCAAGGAATAAAGTCAGAATTGTGAAAAAAGAGTCATAATTGTGAGAAAAAGTTAGGATATGACAAAATATTCATGTTTGGGTGACTAACCCTTTAATTATTTCTCCAGTGTGTATATTGTGCACAGTATGTGAAACGACCTTTATGACGCTACATTTCCCATTATCTTATTTCCAGAGTGACGAATCAAGCAGAAACAACATCAAACATTTTCTTGAAATGTTATTTGCCAAAGAATTCAGAATTAAAAATGGCAAATACATCAAAAAATAATTAAATCAGGAACACAATTTATGTGCAAACCACTCTCTAAGTAGACATGCAACAAAATGAGGTCATGTGATGTCAGTGTGACATACTGCTGATTGAAATGATTATTGTTGCATGCTGCAAGACTTTTTGAATTAGTATGTTTATATTTGATTATTCCTTCCAATTCCAGAGTAATGAATTGACCGGAACAACATCAAACGTGATTTTTAATATCTTCTTGACTCATAATTTCATTGAACTTCCAAAAAACTCAGACATTTCTTTTTATTTACGGATTAAAATTGAAAAATAATGGTCAGAAAAACAAAATTATATGGTACCTTCGACAAAATGAGGTCATGAGGTAGTATATCTCGCAATTCAGACTTTATATCTCGCAATTCTGACTTTATAACTCGCAATTCTGACTATCTCACAATTCTGACTTTATATCACGTAATTCTGACTTTATATCTCACAATTCTGACTTTATATCACGCAATTCTGACTTTATATCTCACAATTCTGACTTTAACTCACAATTCTGACTTTATATCACTCAATTCTGACTTTATAACTCGCAATTCTGACTTTATATCACACAATTCTGACTTTATAACTCGCAATTCTGACTTTATATCTCACAATTCTGACTTTATATCACGCAATTCTGACTTTATATCTCACAATTCTGACTTTATCTCACAATTCTGACTTTATATCACTCAATTCTGACTTTATAACTCGCAATTCTGACTTTATATCACTCAATTCTGACTTTATAACTCGCAATTCTGACTTTATATCTCACAATTCTGACTTTATCTCACAATTCTGACTTTATATCACTCAATTCTGACTTTATAACTCGCAATTCTGACTTTATATCTCACAATTCTGACTTTATCTCACAATTCTGACTTTATATCACTCAATTCTGACTTTATAACTCGCAATTCTGACTTTATATCTCACAATTCTGACTTTATAACTCGCAATTCTGACTTTATCTCACAATTCTGACTTTATAACTCGCATTTCTGACTTTATATCTCACAATTCTGACTTTATATCTCACAATTCTGACTTTATATCACGTAATTCTGACTTTATATCTCACAATTCTGACTTTATATCTCACGATTCTGACTTTATATCTCACAATTCTGACTTTATAACTCGCAATTCTGACTTTATCTCACAATTCTGACTTTATAACTCGCATTTCTGACTTTATATCTCACAATTCTGACTTTATATCACGTAATTCTGACTTTATATCTCACAATTCTGACTTTATATCTCACAATTCTGACTTTATATCACGTAATTCTGACTTTATATCTCACAATTCTGACTTTATATCTCACAATTCTGACTTTATATCATGTAATTCTGACTTTATATCTCACAATTCTGACTTTATATCTCACAATTCTGACTTTATATCACGTAATTATGACTTTATATCTCACAATTCTGACTTTATATCACGTAATTCTGACTTTATATCTCACAATTCTGACTTTATATCTCACAATTCTGACTTTATATCACGTAATTCTGACTTTATATCTCACAATTCTGACTTTATATCTCACAATTCTGACTTTATATCACGTAATTCTGACTTTATATCTCACAATTCTGACTTTATATCTCACAATTCTGACTTTATATCTCACAATTCTGACTTTATAACTCACAATTCTGACTTTATATCTTGCAATTCTGACTTTATATCTCACAATTCAGACTTTATATCTCACAATTCTGACTTTATTTCTCGCAATTCTGACTTTATATCTCACAATTCTGACTTTATTTCTCGCAATTCTGACTTTATATCTCACAATTCTGACTTTATTTCTCGCAATTCTGACTTTATATCTCACAATTCTGACTTTATATCTCACAATTCAGACTTTATATCTCACAATTCTGACTTTATTTCTCGCAATTCTGACTTTATATCTCACAATTCTGACTTTATTTCTCGCAATTGTTTGATATAAACTCTCAGTTTCAAGGAATAAAGTCAGAATTGTGAAAAAAGAGTCATAATTGTGAGAAAAAGTTAGGATATGACAAAATATTCATGTTTGGGTGACTAACCCTTTAATTATTTCTCCAGTGTGTATATTGTGCACAGTATGTGAAACGACCTTTATGACGCTACATTTCCCATTATCTTATTTCCAGAGTGACGAATCAAGCAGAAACAACATCAAACATTTTCTTGAAATGTTATTTGCCAAAGAATTCAGAATTAAAAATGGCAAATACATCAAAAAATAATTAAATCAGGAACACAATTTATGTGCAAACCACTCTCTAAGTAGACATGCAACAAAATGAGGTCATGTGATGTCAGTGTGACATACTGCTGATTGAAATGATTATTGTTGCATGCTGCAAGACTTTTTGAATTAGTATGTTTATATTTGATTATTCCTTCCAATTCCAGAGTAATGAATTGACCGGAACAACATCAAACGTGATTTTTAATATCTTCTTGACTCATAATTTCATTGAACTTCCAAAAAACTCAGACATTTCTTTTTATTTAGGGATTAAAATTGAAAAATAATGGTCAGAAAAACAAAATTATATGGTACCTTCGACAAAATGAGGTCATGAGGTAGTATGCTGTTCTGAACACGTGCTGCAGATGAACTGTATGAGTGTGTATTTCTGTGTTTGCTGTGCTTCTGCAGGTGTTTCTTGAGAATGAGAGTGTGAAGGATGTGATCGGTCTCATTTTGGCCTTTGGAAACTACATGAACGGTGGAAACAGAACCAGAGGACAGGCGGATGGATTCGGACTGGAGATTCTTCCTAAATTAAAAGATGTCAAGAGCAGGGTATTAAAATAATAACACCATAAACCTGAACTGAACTTTGTTTGAATGTGTTTGCAGCAGAAGTGCTTCATTTGATTTGATGTGATACGGTCACCTCAACATCTACTAATTCTTTTCTTTTCCCATCAGGACAATCGTATAAGTCTGGTGGATTATGTGGTGTCTTACTACCTGAGAAACATGGACGAGGTACAGCTGTTTAAGCTTTAGCCACATCTAAAGAAATGATTCAGTAATATAGTGCTGGTGGTGCAGAAATTAAACGATGTTCTTCCTCAGTGTTTCTGTCTTGTTTTCCACCACAAATATCTAAACATTCTGAAATCAAGATACATTTACTGGAGAAGCAAAATAAATGAAGATATTAAGTCTTGTTTTCTGAAAAATCTATCAAAATTAAGTGAGTTCAAGATTAAAACAAGAACTATGGAGTCAGAAAAACCAACTTAATTCAAATTCTCACTCACAATAACAGATATTTGTTTTTAATTTAAGCAAAAACTCGCTTCATTTTGATAAATATCTCAGAAAACAAGACTTAATATAGCTGCGAGCAGCAGTTATTGGGGTTCAGGTGCTTTAAGGCCTTTAAGCACATGTGTAAAAAGGTATTGTTTCATTTAGCAAGCCTGTAGCCACTTAGATCATAGATGGAAAACACCATTTACAGCCAATACAGGGAGTTTACCATAAGAAATATATGGTTTATAAAGCTTTTCAACAGTTATAGCGCCATCTATGGTCCGATCTCCATAAAAGTTTGCATGTTTGTTTAGAATCATGTCACATGTGCTCACCTATTTTCGTGTTTTCGTTTAGGATTTAAAGGCTTTTGAGTATATTTTGCCACACCGCTTTTCTAAATGACCCTGTTATGAGTAAAGTTAAACTCTTTTTGATAGTTATTGATTTAGAGAGATCAGAGAATTGTACTGCACTGGTTTGATTCCAATCAGGCGAAAAACCTAGGACTAGTTCGCAAAAGTAGGTTTTTTTAAATAATCGCTAATATTTAATGAATGATTTCATTGACAGCAGTGGTTCTTGAGGCAAAGTTGTTCAGTATGAGGAGATCTAGTGGCTCAGCCCACTTTTAACATTTTGCCGCCCTTTAGCGAATCAAAATTTCAACTTTTCCTGAAATGTTTTAGTTGGATGTTGCGTTTTTTAAAATGTTGCTACTTGTTTCAAAAGTAATGTTCCGATTTTGTTTGAAGAATGATACAATGGAATTTTCCCTTAACGTTCAAACAACCAAGAAAAAACTATTTAAAAACATTTTAAAAAATGAACATTCATGAATGACGCTTTCATAACTTAAATGGAAATGTCATCTAAATGTACTTAGAATATTTTTTTTTGTTAGCTGGGTAGATAATTGTAATGGAAAACAAGACAAAAATACCAAATAATAAAATTCTTGTCATGCACAAGCAGACAGTTTCTCTTTCTTTCTTTCTGAAAGATTGTGTTGTTGTGTTTCAGAACGCAGGAACAGAGAAAAGCGTTTTCCCGCTGCCTGAACCTCAGGATCTCTTCCACGCCGCACAGGTCAAGTTTGAAGATCTCGCAAAAGACCTTCGCAAGTTAAAGAAAGAGCTGACAGGTATGAATCCCATCCGTTTATCTGTGATTCAATGCCGGAGATGGACAGAACGACAGGTATAACCGGTGCTCAGACACTCTTTTTGATTATTTACACAGCGATTCAGTGATTCATTTGAATCACTAAACAGATTGGTTCAGTGACTTTTCCGCTGATTTCAGTGAGTCATTGAATCATTCGCTCAAATGATTTATTAAAAAATGAACGTTTATCAGAGTGATTTTGCGTCAGTCAGTTTAGTTTCAAACCGTCTGTCAATTAACAAGCAGTTAAAAGCAACTTCTTTTCATGAAATAGTTTTTACACTGGAAAAAGGTGCTTTTACCATAGTTGTGCTCGGGGCCGCCGCAGGGGTCAAAGGTCATGCCCCCCAGCCCCTGGTGTCTGCAATTATTTAAATCAGCCAATAATACGGCATATGAAAGCAATTAGATATGCTCTCTCCTCATTCCCCTCCATTTGAGAATCGTTGTTAAAAACTCTGATCCTCAGTGACCCGGGGGAAAAATACAAAACGGCTACAAAACCACTGCCGCCCCACCTCGAGCTGTCTGTCACTCATTTATTAGCACAAAAATGCAAGACAATAAATGCAGAATAAGGGCCTTAGCATTTGATCCACACCACAACAAAAAACCCTTGATCGTCTGGCCTGCGAGTCCTCGGGCGTTGGCATGAGATCGTAAGGAGGGTGTTGCGAGCGCACCTAGGACGTCTGTATTTCTGGACAGGGATAAATATTTATGCCGTGCTATCATAAAGAGCTCCAAGTGTTCCTAATTATTCCTCGAGTCATTTCTGTTTAAAGTGAGAGTGCAGAGGAAGTCGAGGTGGTGAAGAAAGAGTTTCTGGAGCGGGATTTGAGGTCTGTGCATCTGACGTACACGTGTGAGGCCTTTGATATTCCTGCTTCTGCTCCAATCACACCGTGAATCTGCAAAATCAACTGTTTTACTGCAATCTATAAAAGCTTTAAAACTGTCTTCAAAACACTTTAAAGTGGAATATGTATTCTGAATGATTTATCGCTGCACATCATTATTGTGTTAAATTCATGTTCCTGGTAATCTTGAATCAGAATATCTTCCTCTTGCAGCATCTCTTCTCTTCTCTGAACGATGAGGGCGGGGCAACCTGTCACTCACATGAGATCCACCAATAGCAAACCACAACCATCCAATCAATTCCCCACAGACACAATCAAGCCCCGCCCTTCATTTGTTCTTGTTTGCCAAGCGTTTCACTCAGATATACGACACAATAGAGAAGAAAGGACCAGCACAACTTCCCTTTCATGATATTTATAGTCAGTTGAGTTAGAGCTCTACAATTAATATGAAACATTAATAGCTCAGATCATTAGATTTTGAAAGAATCTGATGAGAAATGAGGAAAATATGGACAGATTTACACAAAATTTGGTTTAGGAAATTATGACTAAAATATATTTCTGTTGTACAGGAGAATGTACTTCTGAAAATAATAATAACATTAACAATAACACATTTTATTTTTAAAAGAATTTGTAAGCTATTTTTGTTTTAATTTTGTTTTGATTTAAACAGTACACCTCTCGTGCAACACTTCATTTAAATACATTTTACATGAAGATTAAATAATTGTTAAAGTTTTATACATTTGATTTACATTGTTTTTACTGACAAATTTGTAAATCATAAACCACATAATTCAGAAAAAGTTTGTTTTATGAATTCAATTGTTTAGACATCTTTTTTTATTTCTTAAAATTTGTATTAAACCATTAAAATGGAATCCAGAAAAATTTAAATGGAGAAAACAGAATTTCTGAAAAAATAAAACACATTTCATAGTGCGCTATTATTGTTAAAATCCTTAGTAAATGATTACATTCTTAAAGCTTTATTAATTCAGTTTCTGATTCTTAAAATTTGATTAAATCATTCAAAGGAATTCCATAAAAATTAAAATGAAAAACACAGAATTTGGGTTTTAAAGAGACACATGTGAGATTACTTTTTACTTAAATTCTCTTTTTAATTTTTTTTTTCCTTTGTTATGTGAATAGTAGCAACATTTGAAAAACTTTTGACAGACTAAAAAGTTCCCAGAAAAATGTTCCATGAATGAAGTATAAATAATGTTTTTGAGAACATTATTAAAGATCAGATGCTTTGAACTGATGCTTTGACGTTCTATTAACGTTACTGGAAGAACTTTGAGAGAACCTTGCCAGAATGTTCCCTGTTCCCTGGGTAAGCCTCTATCAGAGACAGTAGTTGGATGTCCCAGCTCGACCTGTGTGTGTTTAAGCCTTTTGTGTTTGCTGATTTTACACCCGTGGCGTGTGACACGGCCCGGCGCAGGGGTCGCGACATGGGGTCAGTCTCAGGGGCCGGTGACATGTCTGAACTATGAGACGAGAGCGAGACAGAGATGCCCTGAGACAACCTGACTGCCCCGCTGCCCTCCGCACTGCTCTCTTCAACTTTTACCAGAAATCTGATCTCCGTTTCAGCTCCTTTGCTCTCTTCAGGGTTAAAAGAGTCTCTCTCGAGTTTACGCTCATGCAGTTGATGGACTGGCTTAAAGTTACTTCACTTTACCTGATCTTTAGATGATTTTGCCCAGGCAGTGTAGTTTGTTTGTCTTTTGTGTTATATTCTATTAGCTCCAGCAGAAGGAAAAGAATTCCCAGGGAAGGTGTGAATTGATCGAATGTATACCTTGAATTCCGCTTTGCATAAAAAGTGTCTGCCAAATGCATAAATGTAATATTTACTACCAGTCAAAAGTTGGGAATAAAATAATTTTAAAAATGTTTTTTAAAAGAAGTCTTTTCTGTTCACTAAGGATGCAAAATATGTGAAATATTATTACAATTTAAAATAAGTACAGTAAAATTGTGAAATATTATTACAATTTAAAATAACTACAGTAAAAATTGTGAAATATTACAATTTAACTACAGTAAAATTGTTAAATATTATTACAAGTTAAAATAAGTACAGTAAAAATTGTGAAATATTACAATTTAAAATAACTACAGTAAAATTGTTAAATATTGTTACAATTTAAAATAAGTACAGTAAAATTGTTAAATATTACAATTTAAAATAACTACAATAAAAAAAATTGTGAAATATTTTTACAAATTAAAAACTACAATAAAAATTGTGAAATATTACAATTTAAAATAACTACAGTAAAATTGTGAAATATTAGTACAATTTAAAATAACTACAGTAAAAATTGTGAAATATTACAATTTAACTACAGTAAAATTGTTAAATATTATTACAAGTTAAAATAAGTACAGTAAAAATTGTGAAATATTACAATTTAAAATAACTACAGTAAAATTGTTAAATATTGTTACAATTTAAAATAAGTACAGTAAAATTGTTAAATATTACAATTTAAAATAACTACAATAAAAAAAATTGTGAAATATTTTTACAAATTAAAAACTACAATAAAAATTGTGAAATATTACAATTTAAAATAACTACAGTAAAAATCGTGAAATATTTTTACAAATTAAAAAACTACAGTAAAAAATTTTAAATATTACAATTTAAAACTACAGTAAAAAATTGTGAAATATTACAACTTAAAATAACTACAGTAAAAACATTGTGAAATATTACAATTATATTACAATTTAAAACTATTTAATTAAAAAAATTGTGAGATTGTGTGATTATTATTAAAATGAAAAACAGCAGTTTTCTATGTGAATATATAGTAAAGTGTAATTTATTCCTGTGATCAAAGCTGAATTTTCAGCATCATTACTCCAGTCTTCAGTGTCAGTAATGAGTAACAATGCTGAAAATTCAGCTTTGATCATAGGAGTACATTACACTTTATTATATATTCACATAGAAAACAACTATTTACATTAGAATCATATTGCACAATTTTGACTATATTTTTGATCGAATAAATGAAGCCTCATCATATTTCATTTCCAGCTGTTTTCAGAAGTCTTGAATTGTAGCATTAAATGATTATTAATAATTTCTCTTCTGCTTGAAACGGACACTCTCGAGATGATGTTCATACCTCAGAGAAACACAGCTCGGCATTAATCACAGCCGGAGAAGAACACAAATGTCTGTATCCAGACGGTGTTCTTTTGATTAAGCCACTGGTGGGGCGTGTAATTTTCCTGGGAAGCGCGACCACAATTCCCAAAACAAAACCCCAGTAACCGCTCCATGCACGGGAATATCCAGGCAACTTTGGGCACAATAATGAAAACACAAAAGAAACCAAAAAAAAAACTTCAGAGGCGGAAAGCACATCGAAGCACAGCTGTTTTTCTTACATTTTAATGACAGCAGACAAACATCATCGCATGAGTAATGGTTATCAAAGAATAACAGCTCTGGACTGGCCG
Source organism: Chanodichthys erythropterus (assembly GCF_024489055.1). NCBI lineage: Eukaryota > Metazoa > Chordata > Actinopteri > Cypriniformes > Xenocyprididae > Chanodichthys > Chanodichthys erythropterus. The sequence goes on along the minus strand of NC_090238.1, from coordinate 39,011,510 downwards.
TTATTGAACGCTTCCAGATGAAGCTCTTCTTCCTCAGTGTTTCACTTGTTTTCCAGCACAAATGTCAAAACATTCTTAAATCAAGATGCATTTACTGGAGGAGCAAAATGACTTTAGATATTAAAGTGGAAAACAAGAACAAATATCTGTCAATGTGTTCACAAACAAGACAATATCTTGAGTCGTTTTGCTTCTCCAGTAACTGTATGAAGGTTTAGATATTAAAATACTAAACAGTTTGAGGGATCTTCATGTGTTTGCATGTCATTTGCTCTCTGAACAGCGCCGCGTCAGTCTATCTGCCTTCACTTTATAAGAGCGTAAGTGGCGCATCAATCGAGCCCATATGCCACGAGTCGAGACAATAGAGGCATTCCTCGTATCCTCCAATGATGAAAGAGCGAATTAACCGAAACCATGCTTCTACACGCATACAAACTCCGGCTCACAGGGCTTTAGACGTCATGTTTTGGAAAGTCTTTCAGGAGACAAGACATTTGTCTGGCGGGGCGGCCCGGAGTTATTTATACAGCATGCAGTGGATCATTTCCATCGGAGCAAAGCTGAAGAATTTCAGTAGATAATCCACAATTATATACAACCTCAGAGTGCTGTCAGAACTCGGGATAAATCCCGGCTATTGCCCTTCTGACTGGCCAAGGCCGACGCGTGGAGATAAATCAGCTCTGTCCCTGCGGTTACGGCTCTCAGCGGTGTGGAGCAGCGAGAGTCACTGGAGGACTCGAGGACGTTTGAGCGTTTTCACTGTGTTTTTATTTACTGACGTTTTGCTCTACAGCGTAAATCACACACTGAAGACACAGTTATGATTATTTCTGAAAACACGATTCTAGATCAGACAGTCTGAGGATTACACTGTAGAACAAAACATCAGAGTATCGTCAGGTTATGTTTACCACCGGCTTCATGACCATCATCATCATCCATCCCTCCATCATCATCATCATCATCATCATCCATCCATCATCATCCATCCATCCATCCATCATCATCCATCCCTCTTATCCATCCATCATCCCTCTATCCATCCATCCATCATCATCCATCCCTCTTATCCATCCATCATCCCTCTATCCATCCATCCATCATCATCCATCCATCATCATCCATCCCTCTATCCATCCATCAGCATCCATCCATCCATCCATCCATCCATCATCCCTCTATCCATCCATCCATCATCATCCATCCCTCTTATCCATCCATCATCCCTCTATCCATCCATCCATCATCATCCATCCCTCTTATCCATCCATCATCCCTCTATCCATCCATCCATCATCATCCATCCATCATCATCCATCCCTCTATCCATCCATCAGCATCCATCCATCCATCCATCCATCCATCATCCCTCTATCCATCCATCAGCATCCATCCATCCATCCATCCATCCATCCATCATCCCTCTATCCATCCATCCATCATCCCTCTATCCATCCATCCATCATCATCCATCCATCATCATCCCTCCATCCATCATCATCCATCCCTCCATCCATCCATCCCTCTATCCATCCATCATCATCCATCCATCCATCCATCCCTCTATCCATCCATCATCATCATCATCATCCCTCCATCCATCCATCCCTCCATCCCTCCATCATCATCATCATCATCCCTCCATCCATCCATCCCTCCATCATCATCATCATCATCATCCATCCCTCCATCCATCCATCCCTCCATCATCATCATCATCATCATCCATCCATCATCATCATCATCCATCCCTCCATCCCTCCATCATCATCATCATCATCATCATCCATCCATCATCATCATCATCCATCCCTCCATCCATCCATCCCTCCATCATCATCATCATCATCATCCATCCATCATCATCCATCCCTCTTATCCATCCATCATCCCTCTATCCATCCATCCATCATCATCCATCCATCATCATCCATCCATCCATCCATCCATCATCATCCATCCATCCATCCATCCATCCATCATCCCTCTATCCATCCATCATCATCCATCCATCCATCATCCCTCTATCCATCCATCATCATCCATCCCTCTTATCCATCCATCATCCCTCTATCCATCCATCCATCATCATCCATCCCTCTTATCCATCCATCATCCCTCTATCCATCCATCCATCATCATCCATCCATCATCATCCATCCATCCATCCATCCATCATCATCCATCCATCCATCCATCCATCATCCCTCTATCCATCCATCATCATCCATCCATCCATCATCCCTCTATCCATCCATCATCATCCATCCATCCATCCATCATCATCCATCCCTCTATCCATCCATCATCATCCATCCATCCATCCATCATCCCTCTATCCATCCATCATCATCCATCCATCCATCCATCCATCCATCATCCCTCTATCCATCCATCCATCATCATCCATCCATCATCATCCCTCCATCCATCATCATCCATCCCTCCATCCATCCATCCCTCTATCCATCCATCATCATCCATCCATCCATCCATCCCTCTATCCATCCATCATCATCATCATCCCTCCATCCATCCATCCCTCCATCCCTCCATCATCATCATCATCATCCCTCCATCCATCCCTCCATCATCATCATCATCATCATCCCTCCATCCCTCCATCATCATCATCATCATCATCCATCCCTCCATCCATCCCTCCATCATCATCATCATCATCATCCATCCCTCCATCCATCCATCCCTCTATCCATCCATCATCATCCATCCATCCATCCATCCCTCTATCCATCCATCCATCATCATCATCATCATCCCTCCATCCATCCCTCCATCCCTCCATCATCATCATCATCATCATCATCCCTCCATCCATCCCTCCATCATCATCATCATCATCATCCCTCCATCCATCCATCCCTCCATCCCTCCATCATCATCATCATCATCATCATCCCTCCATCCATCCATCCCTCCATCCCTCCATCATCATCATCATCATCCCTCCATCCATCCATGCCTCCATCATCATCATCATCATCATCATCCCTCCATCCATCCATCCATCTATCCCTCCATCATCATCATCCCTCCATCCATCCATCCCTCCATCATCATCATCATCCCTCCATCCATCCCTCCATCCATCATCATCATCATCATCATCATCATCCCTCCATCCCTCCATCATCATCATCATCATCATCATCATCATCCATCCCTCCATCCATCCATCCCTCTATCCATCCATCATCATCCATCCATCCATCCCTCTATCCATCCATCATCATCATCATCATCCCTCCATCCATCCATCCCTCCATCATCATCATCATCATCCCTCCATCCATCCATCCCTCCATCCCTCCATCATCATCATCATCATCATCATCATCCCTCCATCCATCCATCCCTCCATCATCATCATCATCCCTCCATCGATCCATCCCTCCATCATCATCATCATCATCATCATCATCATCATCATCATCATCATCCCTCCATCCATCCATCCATCATCATCATCCATCCCTCCATCCATCATCATCCCTCTATCCATCCATCCCTCTATCCATCCATCCATCCATCATCATCCATCCATCCATCCATCCCTCTATCCATCCATCCCTCCATCATCATCATCATCCATCCCTCCATCCATCCATCTCTCCATCCATCCATCCCTCCATCATCATCATCATCCATCCCTCCATCCATCCCTCCATCCATCCATCTCTCCATCATCATCATCCATCCCTCCATCCATCCATCCCTCTATCCATCCATCCCTCCATCCATCCATCCCTCTATCCATCCATCCATCATCATCCATCCGTCCATCCCTCCATCCCTCTATCCATCATCATCATCATCATCATCGATCCCTCTATCCATCCATCCCTCCCTCCATCCATCCCTCTATCCATCCATCCATCATCATCATCCATCCCTCTATCCATCATCATCATCATCATCCATCCCTCCATCCCTCCATCCATCCATCATCATCATCCATCCCTCCATCCATCATCATCCCTCTATCCATCCATCCCTCTATCCATCCATCCATCCATCATCATCCATCCCTCCATCCATCTATCTTCCTTCATCCCTCCATCCGTCATCATCCTTCCATCATCCATCATCCCTCTATCCATCCATCCCTCTATCCATCCATCCATCCATCCATCTTCCTTCATCCCTCCATCTGTCATCATCCTTCCATCATCCCTCTATCCATCCATCCATCCATCTTACATTTACATTTACATTTACATTTAGTCATTTAGCAGACGCTTTTATCCAAAGCGACTTACAAATGAGAGTAGTAGAATCAATTAAATCAACATGAGAACAACAGTGTATAAGTGCTGAGTGAAGTCACAGTTATGTCAGTAAAGTGCTCATAGCGAATTTTTTTTTTTTTTTTTTCTTTTAAATAAATAAATACACAGATAGGAGAAGAATATTAGTCAAGGTAAGTGCTACTACTACTGGGTCAAGTGCTGACGAAAAAGATACGTCTTTAGCATTTTTTTGAAAATGGCTAGAGACTCGGCTGCTCGGATAGAGCGTGGTAGGTCATTCCACCAGCCAGGAACAGTCCCGGAGAAGGTCCGTGAGAGTGATTTTGTGCCCCTATGTGATGGCACCACAAGGCGCCGTTCACTTGCAGAACGCAGGTTTCTGGAGGGCGCGTAAGTCTGAAGTAGTGAGTTAAGGTATAGCGGTGCAGAGCCAGCTGTCGTTCTGTAAGCAAACATCAGAGCCTTGAATTGGATGCGAGCAGCTACTGGCAGCCAGTGCAGACTGATGAAGAGAGGAGTGACGTGCGCTCTCTTCGGTTCGTTGAAGACCAGTCTTGCTGCAGCATTTTGGATCAGTTGTAGAGGCTTGATAGTGCATGCTGGAAGGCCAGCCAAGAGAGCATTACAGTAGTCCAGTCTGGATAGAACAAGAGCTTGGACAAGAATTTGTGTGGAATGTTCAGATAGGAAGGGTCTAATCTTCCTGATGTTGTACAAGGCAAATCTGCAGGACCGGGTCGTTGCTGCAACATGATCTGTGAAGGTTAGACCAGCATCCATCACCACTCCAAGGTTTCTGGCTGTCCTGGAAGGAGTGATGGTTGAAGACCCAAGTTGAACTGAAAGGTTGTGATGAAGTGTTGGGTTTGCACCGATCACAAGCAGTTCCGTTTTTGCAAGGTTGAGTTGGAGGTGGTGGTCCTTCATCCAGGCAGAAATGGCTGTCAGGCAGGCTGTGATGCGACCAGCAACTGTCGGATCATCTGGTTGGAATGAGAGGTAGAGTTGTGTGTCATCAGCATAACAGTGATGGGAGAAACCATGATCCTGAATGACCGATCCTAGTGATGACGTGTAGATGGAGAAGAGAAGTGGACCAAGCACAGAGCCCTGAGGTACCCCAGTAGCAAGATGATGTGACTTGGACACCTCACCTCTCCAAGATACCCTGAAGGACCTACCTGAGAGGTAAGACTCGAACCACTGGAGCGCGGTTCCCGTGATGCCCTTCGACATGAGTGTAGACAGGAGGATCTGGTGGTTCACTGTGTCAAAGGCAGCAGACAGGTCCAGCAAGATGAGTACTGATGATTTTGAAGATGCTCGTGCCAGTCTCAGGGCTTCCGTGACTGAGAGCAGGGCAGTCTCAGTAGAGTGGCCACTCTTGAAACCAGACTGGTGGTTGTCAAGGAGGTTGTTCTGTGAGAGATAAGTAGACAGTTGGTTGAATACAACTCTCTCAAGTGTCTTAGCAATGAAAGGAAGAAGGGATACTGGTCTGTAGTTTTCTAAAAGAGCTGGATTCAGAGTGGGTTTCTTAAGCAGTGGGGTAATCCTAGCCTGCTTAAAAGCTGTGGGAAATGTTCCAGTGTGAAGGGAGGAATTGATAATGTGAGTGAGTGCAGGTAGAATTGAGGAGGAGATGGCCTGAAGAAGAGGAGTGGGGATAGGGTCTAGCGGACAGGTAGTAGGGTGATTGGAAAGAATGAGTTTGGAAACATCTGCCTCAGAAAGCATGGAGAAGGAGGGGAGAATTTGTGTGTTTTCAATTAAGATGTTCTTGTCAGTGTGTGGTGTGGAGAATTGGCCGCTGATGGTTGTTATTTTATGTGTGAAGAAAGTGGCAAAGTCATCAGCTGTAAGAACTGATGTGGGAGGGAGGGGAGGAGGGCAAAGAAGAGAAGAGAAGGTTTTGAAAAGTGTTCGGGAGTCATTTGAGTTGTTAATTTTAGTGTGATAGTAGGAGGTTTTAGCATTGGTGACATTAGTAGAGAAAGAAGAAAGGAGTGACTGATATAAGCTAAGGTCAGTAGGATTTTTAGATTTGCGCCACTTCCTCTCTGCAGCCCTGAGTCTAGACCGATGCTCACGGAGAACATCAGAGAGCCAGGGGGCAGAGGGGGTGGCGCGGGCTGGTCTGGTTAAGAGGGGGCAGAAATCATCTAAGCAGGATGATAGAGTGGTGCAGAGAGTGTCAGTAGCAGTGTTAGTGTCCATTGATGAGAATTGGTTAGCGGGAGGAAGTGTGGATGAGACCGAAGAGGATAGATGAGATGGTGAGAGGGAGCGTAGGTTTCGGCGAAAAGTGACGTGTGGTGGGGTGTGTGATGAGTTGGGGGTCAGGTTGAGTGTGAAAGTAATGAGAAAGTGGTCTGAGGTGTGTAGTGGAGTAACCAGTGTATTGTCGGTGGAGCCACAGCGTGTGTAGATGAGGTCCAATTGGTTACCTGATTTGTGGGTAGCTGAGGTAGCCACTCGCTTGAGATCAAATGAGGCAAGCAGCGTGTGGAAGTCAGCAGCCTGAGGTTTGTCTAGATGGATGTTGAAGTCACCAAGTACTAGCAGAGGAGTGCCATCCTCAGGGAAGGATGAGAGTAACACATCCAACTCCTCCAAGAAGTTACCTAGCTGACCTGGGGGACGATAGACAACTACAACATGAATTTTGGTAGGGTAGGTGATGGTAATTGCATGTGATTCAAATGAGCCATTTTCAGAGAGAGATGGTAAAGGATTGAACTTCCATTCATTGGACATAAGCAAACCAGTACCACCACCCCTCCCAATCTGGCGTGAGGTGTGAGAGAAAGTGAAATTAGAGGAGAGGGCTGCTGGTGTGGCAGTGTCCTCTGGTTTGATCCATGTCTCAGTCAGAGCCATGAGATGGAGATCTGAATAAGTAGCAATAGCTGTGATGAACTCTGCTTTGTTGACAGCAGACTGACAATTCCAGAGCCCAATCGAAATAGAAAACAATGTACTAGGTGACATGGGTAAAGAACGCAGGTTGTTATGGTTGCGCTGGTTACAGCGTGTAGCATGCGATTTACGAGGGTTAGTAATAGTGGGAATTTGGAAGCACATATCTAAAACAAGTCAAAAGACAGACAAGAACACACGGTATAAAGAGGAAAGAAAGAAAAGAGCAATACTCAAGTGCCTTGTCGGTGTCGTTGCTCAGTGGAGTCGCACAGGTAGAGTCGCTGGTCTTTACACTCTTCGGTCTTCACACGAGGAGGGCTTCACATGAGGGCTGCCGCGGTACACTGTGCACTTATACCAGCTTATTACAACGTTAGTTCAGCAGACCACGCCTTACTGACTCAGAGCAAACGAAACCAAACGCGATTTGCCACGTGACCTCAGTAAACAAGCAGTAAAGCAACTATACAGCACTAAAATCAACTAGAAACGACAGCAAAACACTTACAGTATGCAGATCCTCTTGTAGCTTCAATGATTCTCTCTAATGAATGCTAAATAACAACTGTTTATATACTAAGCTGGCTTTGACCACGCCTTACTGACTCAGAGCAAACGAAACCAAACGCGATTTGCCACGTGACCTCAGTAAACAAGCAGTAAAGCAACTATACAGCACTAAAATCAACTAGAAACGACAGCAAAACACTTACAGTATGCAGATCCTCTTGTAGCTTCAATGATTCTCTCTAATGAATGCTAAATAACAACTGTTTATATACTAAGCTGGCTTTGACCACGCCTTACTGACTCAGAGCAAACGAAACCAAACGCGATTTGCCACGTGACCTCAGTAAACAAGCAGTAAAGCAACTATACAGCACTAAAATCAACTAGAAACGACAGCAAAACACTTACAGTATGCAGATCCTCTTGTAGCTTCAATGATTCTCTCTAATGAATGCTAAATAACAACTGTTTATATACTAAGCTGGCTTTGACCACGCCTTACTGACTCAGAGCAAACGAAACCAAACGCGATTTGCCACGTGACCTCAGTAAACAAGCAGTAAAGCAACTATACAGCACTAAAATCAACTAGAAACGACAGCAAAACATCTTCCTTCTTCTTCCTTCATCTCTCCATCCGTCATCATCCCTCCATCAATCCATCTATCCATCCATCCATCCATCCATCCCTACCTCCATCATCCATTCAT